>NC_044506.1:22936950-22964450 GCF_902362185.1 Chanos chanos
GAAATTATGGGGTCCTCCTGTCTCTCTCTCTCTCTCTCTCTCTCTCTCTCTCTCTTTCTCTTGGTACGCGTGTGTGCGCGCGCGCGTGTGAGTATGTGTGCGTGTGTATGTGTGTGTGTGTGTGTGTGTGTCTGTGTGTGTGTGTGTCTGTGTGTGTGTGTGTGTATGTGTGTGTGTGTGTGCGTGTGTGTGTGTGTGTGTGTGTGTATGTGTATGTGTGTGTGTGTGTGTGTATGTGCGTGTGTGTGTGTGTGTGCGTGTGTGTGTGTGTGTGTGTATGTGTGTGTGTGTGTGTATGTGTGTGTGTGTGTGTGTGCGTGTGTGTGTGTGTGAGATGACTGTGTTAATGCTTTGTGGAGTCACTCTCACTCACATCAGCAGCTTTCTTCTCTGAAATCTCCAGTTTCTCTTGAGCATCTTTCAGAGCCTCTGAGTACTTATCCAACTCATCTTCTGTTCCTTTGAGTTTCTTCTGCATCTGGATCAGCTCATCTTCATGCTGACGCGTGGACACAGGAGAACCGGGCAGGGTGGGGTGGGGTGGGGGGGGAGTAAGGTGAGAAGTGTTAACACTCTTGACATCATTACCACAACATAATCTGTAATGTGTACTGAATAACTCTTCCCAATCCAAAGGCAGTTTGGCCAAACCTCTCGCCCCCACCCCTGCGCCAACTACTACTCCCTCTGCCCCATGAGGTAAGGGCCCTTTTCAGGCTGGTGTAGTTCTGCATTAGCACCACGCTGATAAAAATACCTTTTCATGAAAGGCCCTATCCATGAGAAGGCACACTCTCTCCATCAATCCATAGCTGTACAGTCACCCATAAGGATATCATCCTACCCCCCCCCCCCTCCCCGACCCCCCCCTCCTAGGTCTCCTGGATTTGAGAGCAACACCACCGCTGTCTAAGATTTCAGATGCTCTGGCAACACATGGTCTTTTCCATTGTCACTGTTGCTGTCACTCATACTCCCCAACAATTCCTTTCAACTTTTTTTTTTTTTACCAAAACATTTAGAGTTTCAGGATAAAGTAATTCATATAACTTCCATCTCATCATGTAGGATAACTGAAAGGAGACAGGGTCCAATTAAAATGTTTTCCTGCGTTTGTATATTTTAAGATAATATTCAGTGTGGTATGATTTGACCTTGGCTTGCTTGTATAGTGAAGAAGAACAGTCTAAAGTGAGCGAATTCAAAGTACTCCACAACACACACAGCCTTAAAAAAAAAAAAACAAAAAAAAAAACCTAGAACTAATTCCAGAAATTAGAGATCAAAAATCTATTTCAATTCCAGGTCAGTACCAGAGGTCTTATATAGTCTGTCTGGTAGGTCCTCTCTGTGGCCCATAAAGAGGAGGTGTAATTCACAGTTCTCGAGGCTTGCCTCTTCTCCCTCTGTGTCTGTCTTTCTCTCTCACCTGTTTGCTCCTCTCCTCCGCCGCCTTCCTGTCCGTCTCGGCCTGTTCTGCTTGGTCCAGGGCATTCTCCTTATCCAGCTTCAGCATCATCATCTTCTTCTTGATGGCCTCCATCTTGTCGGCGGTTTGTTGAGCTCACCACGGTGAAACGGAAGAGTATTTTACAGGAAACCGAAGAGGGAACGAAGGCGAAAAGCAAGGAGTGCAGCTAGAGGAGAAGGTCTAGAAAAGAGAAAGGAGACAGAGAAAGGGAGGGACAGGAGAGAGAACGAGAGACCAAACTCAGCGTGGGATAGAGGGCGGGCATTTATATTTCATGGGGTGTTTAAGCTCCGCCCCATGGCCATGAACACCTCTCACCCATATTACTCCGCCCACTCTTCCCCAACTCCCTGAACTATACCGTCTAATGGACATCTGAAATGTAATAGTCCATGGTCAGAAACCTTGGGAAGAGACTATCCTGAACACAGAAGAGCCAGGGCACTCAGAGATAAGGCGTCTTCTTCATCGTTTTTTCCTTCCTTACATTCTTTACCCCTCTTCTTCATCTCTCTGTTTATAAGTTTTTATACAGTCACACTCATGTATATCACATTACATTTATTCACTCGGCAGACACTTTTATCCAAAACATTCACAATGCGCACAGATGTCTCATATAGTTCTGTTTCCACCTCCCTCTGTCCCGCTTTGGCTCAGCGCTCTCTCTGTCTGTCGGCAACACTTTCACTACTCTCCTCTTTTTCCCTCCGAGCTTTCAGATGGGACAAAATGGGGAAACCAAGAGAGGACAATGAATGAACAGGAAGAAGAGAGAGAGAGAGAGAGAGAGAGAGTGAGAGAGAGACTGGAATAGAGTAGATATTAGCAACGGCTATAAAAAGACAAAGCTGCAGTGATTGTGACAGAGACAGGTGTGTGTGGCTTTGTGACGACAGCATCTCAGTCCCTGCTGTCTCGTTATGGCCATTAATATGCCTTCAGTTAAGGGCTTTTCCCTTATCAGTATAACAATCCCCACACAGCCAATCACTGCGCAGGGAACCGGTCACATGGCCATCCAAAGCTTTATGTGATGGGCTGTGTTACCATACTATACTTCACTCTGTGATCAGCTGCCCTGGCCTTGTGTGAGACCCTGTCCGTCTAGGCTGGTGGCATAGTCAGTGCCCTGAGTGAGTTAGAGAGAAAGCCACAGCTGGAGTTTAAAGTGGGGCTATAATACATCAGGCATCAAACATCCCAGCACACACAAAGGGTGACGAGGGAGGCGTCGCTTGTCAGGCCAGCCAGCAGAGAATAAGCCTGTCAGTAACAGTAAGGAGACTCAGGGCTCACACACCAGAGGAAAAGAGCAAAAGGTCAATGGTCAACAAGGTATTTAAAGGTAGAGGTCAAGGCAAGGCGTCCACAGAACCCCTTGTTTTATGGTGGCAAATTCCATTTATGTAATATCCACTGAATTATGGATGCTGATATATATATATGACATAAATTTGAATATTGATATATGACAGAATGAATAAAATTTTTTGTCAAAAACAGTTGAAAATGTTTGCCATTTCCTGATTCGTTGTGACATGATCTTGCATAAATGTTCTCTGATCTGTTCAAGGTAAAACACACACACACACACACACACTCACAAACACACACACACACACACACACACACACACACAGAGTTAATTAAAGCATGACTACATGACACATATTTACTGTGAATACAACGGTATCACTCACATTTACAATAAATGCCACCTCTTCGTTTACTAATAGACAATAGTCTGTCAAAATAGATTTTAAAGTTATCATACACAGAACGCAGTATAAACATTGGAGATCACTATGCAATTTTTTTTATACAACGATAACTTGGTAGTCAGTTTTAAGGAGAGGTTCTCTGTCTTCATTAGTCATTACTTTGGTAACATGGGGGTCTCTTTTTTCATAGTCACCATTATTAACTAGTTGGTCAACTATCTCACCACTAGTCAGGTCTGCCTCACACTGTAACACTCCTCCAGCTGGTGCCAAGAGCAGACACATGCTATTCACTACAAAGACCTCCTTTTTAAATCTCACATTCTGCATCTTTTCAAGTAACTGCATGATTAATACTGCGTTTTTAAAAAGAAGAATATTTTATTGAGAAAAAAAAAATCTGTTAAACAGGATTGTTTGGATTTGATTTCAAGAAAATATGGACAGCCTTTTTAATAAAAAAAATATAATAGTTATGACCACAGATCAGCGAGAATAACCGAGTCTACTAACTTCTAGTGTGATCTATAAATGTTACACCCTAAAATAAAACCACTGTGTGCTCAAACTCAGAATTCCAGACACTTGTTTTCCCTATAGTCTGACAGAGAGAACCTCTTGCACTAGCGAACAGTATTCCACTGGGATAAATTGGATTGTGGCTATCGTTTGTACTGTGGGGAGTTTACTTGAAGTTGTTTTGGGTGTAAAGGTCCCTTTTAAAGGCAACTTCTTGAGTCAATGACTGAGGTGCCTGGTTCTCTTTTTCTGTTTTTGTTTGTTTGTTTTGCTTAGTTAGTGTTTGTGGCAGTGAAGAGGAGACTGCATAAATCTCTCCTCAGGAAGGATTAAGTAAATATATTTACTTAGACACTCCTCCCCCCATCCTTACTATGTTCTCTCCATTCCTTTATTTCTCCAACAATCTATCTATCCCCGAGCCAGCTCAGTGATGGATGAGATTTTTGTGTGTCTATATATGTGTATATGAGTGTGTGTGTGTGTGAGAGAGAGAGAGAGAGAGAGAGAGAGGGGGGGGGGGGAGCATGCCAGCGATGCCTAGCTTGGAGGTTATTAATACATGACTCTTGGCTGACATTGTTCACTGGCAAAGAAGAAAGATCTGAATTTCTCCCTCTCTCCCAGCGTCCCCCAAAGCCAGCAGGCCACCGCAGCCATGGGAGAGACACACAGGGAGAGCACTGGTTTTCACAGAGTTTTTTAAGAAGGAGTGATTATACAATGGTACAGGGTTTGGGGAAAAGGGTGTGAGTTAAAAAATGGAGAGAGAACAGCTAAGACCTGGTACTCAGCTAATAGTTCCAATCAGACCCCAGTTTCCTTGAAATCCTGATTTAAACCTGCGCTCCGACAAAAAGGCCTGGAGAAAACGCTCTCATTCCGATTCCATCTTTTTCCCAATCCGCCCCTACCGACTTAAAAAAGGCCGGGGCATATAAAAATTCACTCGTCTGTTTTCCCTAAATTCATGGCTTAAAGCTGCATGTGACAAATTTCAGATCACTTTTATAGACACCTTTGATCTTTTTTGGGGCCGCCCTGCGTTATTTGAGCGCGATAGACTGCACCCCAACCACAGGGGTTCTCCGGCGCTCGGCCACAATATTGCACAATGTATTTCACGATTACTATCTATCCCACCTGTTGATTCTACAAAACTCGTCATCTCAACTCGACATACAACGCGCTCAAACGCTCGTATCACTGGTCCACTACTACCACCAAGATACTTTATCTCCGCCATGGTCTCTCTTACCACTGCTACGCTGATGATACACAGCTGTTCTTCTCCTTCCCCCCCTCTGACTCTCAGGTTCAGCCTCGTATCGCAGCCTGCTTAGCTGACATTGCCTCCTGGATGTCCGCTAACCACCTCAAACTCATCCTGGAGAAAACGGAGCTTCTGTTTTTTCCCACTAAGAACTCCCCAACGATCGACACTGCAATCACCATCGAGGGATCTGTGGTGTTCCCCACCACAGCAGCCAAAAACCTTGGCGTAACCCTCGACAACCAGCTGACCTACTCCGGTCACATCGCGGCAGTCACTCGATCCTGCAGATTCTCCCTATACAATATCAGGAGAATCCGCCAATTCCTCACACAACAGGCGACCCAGCTCCTGGTCCAAGCGCTTGTCATCTCCCGCCTAGACTACTGCAACGCTCTACTGGCTGGCTTACCGACCTGCGCCATCAGGCCGCTCCAGCTCGTGCAGAACGCCGCTGCACGCCTGGTACTCAACCTCCCTAAGCACTCTCATGTCACTCCACTGCTTACTGCGCTCCACTGGCTTCCGGTAGCTGCCCACATCCAATTCAAGACACTGGTGCTGGCCTACCAGGCAACAAGAGGCTCCGCCCCATCATACCTTCAGTCCCTAATAACTCCGTATACCACTACTAGAACCCTCCACTCTACAACCTCTGGTCAGCTGACGGTCCCCTCACTTCGGGAACCCAGCAGCCGCTCTTCCCGACCACGCCTCTTCTCCACCATTGCCCCGCGGTGGTGGAACGACCTCCCTCATACAGTTAGGACTGCGGAATCCCTTACCATCTTCCACAAGAAACTGAAAACCCACCTCTTCAGAACCCACCTATCCCCCAATGCCTAACCTCCTTTCCTTTTAAAAAAAAAAAACCTTGTCTTGTTTCTATGTTTGTCAAAGAATTCCAGGGGCGCAATACGAAGGAGTCAATTGACGCTCAGTCTTATTGCAATGTCTGCTTATGAGGTATTAGGAATCCGACCAATGCACTGATTATAAGTCGCTTTGGCTAAAAGCGTCTGCCAAATGCTAAATTGTAAATTGTACAGCATGTAATCCTCCCCGTACCTGTTTTAACTAATACTAATAGTAGAAAAAGCAACATGTACTCTCCCCATGCTGCTGACTTATAAAACTTGATAAGGGTGAAAATGAAACGGTCTGACAATTGGAGACAACCTATCTCGGGGCCTGTCACTAATAATATAAAACTGGCCTTGTATAATGTTAGATCTCTAGCAAACAAGTCATTCTTAATCAATTATTTTATTATCACTTATAAACTTGACCTCGTGTTTTTAACTGAAACTTGATTAGAGAAAAATGGCGGCGCAACAATTCTTATTGAGTCAGCCCCCCCCCCCCCTCCTTCACACACACACACACACACACACACACACACACACACACACACACACATACACATACACATCACACACACACACTCACACACACACACACACTCACACACACTCACACACACACTCACAGACACACACAATTCAGTTTTATGCATGTTGTTAGAGCTGGTAAGAAAGGAGGTGGAATAGCTGCTTTATTTAAGGATGAAAAACAGTTTATCAATGAGGGTACCAGTGCATTGTTTAAGGAAGCTATCTTTTTTTCACGAACCTCTACTTCAACCTCTGTTAATGACCTTGTAGATCATTTCAATTACAAAATTGTAAATATTATTGATGTCATTGCTCCTGCTATGGTCAAATCCATCTCTGGTAAGCAGAAAGCTCCTTGAAGAAATGCTACGTCTGTCAAAACCCAAAAAAGAGAGTGAGGAAAAGCTGAGTGCAAATGGCGAAAAACAAAAGTTCAGATTCACTGTGACATCTACAAAGACAGACTTCATAAATACAATTCAAAACTGAGAAGTGTAAGACAGTTCTATGTAATATTAATAATACACACGTTCTATTTGCTACTGCTGATAGGCTAATAAATAGAATGTTTTGTGAACTGGGATGTTTGGATGCTGTTGACCCCCCCCCACCCCACCCCCTCCACACTCTAACGTGTTCACTCAAGTTTGTTGACGGTGGAGTGGGTGGCCGCTTTGTGTCCCAGAGTGCTCTCATCTCCGTATTACCTTCTAGCTCTCCCTTTTAGCTATGCTGTAATAGCTAGTCTTGCTGCAGTCCCTGCCTGCACTCGGCACACAATGTACATTTTCCTTTAACCATTATGTGGAAATGAACATCTAACAATGTCTCTCTCTCTTTCTTTCTCTCTCTCTCTCTCTCTCTCTCTGTCGAGCCACACGTGCTACTCCTGAGATACCAGTGATCCTGACTCCTGCCCTCTGCACCGATCCATCCTAGTGTTATCATCTTTCATCCCCCTGTCAGCCTCCTGTCTGCATCGCCATCCCCTTTGTTCATGCTCTAATTTACTTGCAATTGTAACTGCCTGCTGGGTCAGCACCTATTGCACACCTGTCTGGCCAAGGAGGGGTCTCCTCTCTCTGTGGTCCTTCTCAAGATTTCCCCCATTTTCCCATTTCCCTTTTGGGTTTTTGGGGAGTTTTTTCTTGCCCGCCACAAGGATTAAGTCAGGGGGTGCCCTCCTGTTTTGATTTTGACTGTTGTGGCCTATAAAGCCCTTTGAGACTGTAAACAGTGATATTGGGCTCTAAATAAACTTGAAACTTGAAACTTAATAAATCTCCAACAGTCAATAGCTCCTGAACTCCTCTCCACCAGTAAATGCAATGCGTTTGCTAGCTTCATTAATGATAAAGGTTATTAGGCAAGCCATCCATATTTCCATCTCAAACAAAACAATTGTAGCACCACTACATGCAGATAAAAGTATCTTAGTGAAAATAACAGACTTCAAAGCCATTGACTGTAAAAATACAGAAATTGTATCACATCTTAAGCCATCCACCTGCTGTCTTGATGCTCTGCCTACTAACTTCTTTAAAAATGTATTTAATTGCCTGGCAACAGATTTACTGCAAATAGTTAACTGCTCTCTTGTATCAGGCAATTTTCCAAAATTTTGGAAAACTGCAGTTATCAAGCTTCTATTTAAAAAAAAGCAGCCTAGATGCTTCTGTAATTAGCAACTGCAGACCTATATCAAACCTACCCTGCATATGGAAAATCACTGAAAAAGCTGTCTACCAGCAACTCCGCAACTTCTTAACCTCTAATGGCTCCTTTGACAACTCTCAATCAGGATTTCGGC
The DNA here is from genome assembly GCF_902362185.1 of Chanos chanos. Classification (NCBI taxonomy): domain Eukaryota; kingdom Metazoa; phylum Chordata; class Actinopteri; order Gonorynchiformes; family Chanidae; genus Chanos; species Chanos chanos. The sequence continues at coordinate 22,945,142 of NC_044506.1, forward strand.
CCCATCACAGTACTGAGACTGCTCTTATTAGGGTTCTAAATGACATTCGTTTAAACACAGATTCTGGAAAAAAATCAATTCTAGGGCTACTGGATCTTAGTGCAGCCTTTGACACAATAGACCATACAATACTGTTAGACAGACTGGAAAACTGGGTTGGACTTTCTGGCTCAGCCCTAAACTGGTTCAAGTCCTATCTGCAGGACAGGGACTATTTTATCTCCATATTGGCAACTACGCGTCAGAACGAATCAACATGACGTGCAGAGTTCCCCAAGGCTCAATCCTTAGGCCTCTTTTATTTAACCTGTATATGCTACCGTTAAGCAAAATTATGCATAATAACTAAATTTCTTACCATGATTATGCAGATGACACCCAACTCTACATAGCTCTTTCACCAAACGACTGTGGTCCCATAGATTTGCTGCTCCAGTGCATTAAAGAGATCAGTGATTGGATGTAACTGAATTTCCTTCAGTTGAATCAAGACAAAATTGAGATAATTGTCTTTGGCACCCTCAAAGAAAGGCTGAAAGTTACTGCTCACCATGAGAATGTCTCTCCTCACACTAAAATCCAGGCAAGAAATCTAGGTGTAATTATGGACTCAGATTTAAGTTTTAATAGCCACATCAACTTAATAACAAAATCAGCCCATTATCATCTTAAAAATATAGCAAGAATGAGAGGATTCATCCCCATGCCTTTATCTCTAGCGGGTTGGATTACTGTAATGGTCTTTTTCCAGGGCTACCAAAAAAGCTCTCAGACAGCTGCAGCTTATCCAAAACGCTGCTGCTGGAGTTCTAACCAAAACAAAGCAAGCTGAGCACATTACACCAATTCTCAGGTCTCTGCATTGGCTCCCAGTTAGTCAAAGAATTGACTGTAAAATTGTTTTGTTTTTTTACAAATCGCTCAGTGGTTTAGGACCAAAATACATCTCTGACTTGCTCTCACCATATGAACCCCCTAGATGACCCCCTTAGGTCATCTGGGACTGGTCAGTTAACTATTCCCAAAGTTAGACCTAAACACGGTGAGGCAGCGTTTAGTTACTATGTCGCACATAGTTGGAACAAACTTCCTCAGAAGCGCCCAAACTCTGAGCACTTTTAAATCCAGACTTAAAACTTTTTTGTTCTGCACTGCCTATACACCTTGACTTTTATTCCTTTTATGTATTCTCTTAATTGTCCATTTTAACTCTTTTTTATCCCCCCTTATACATTGTATTATCACCTTTTACTTGCTTTTACTTATTTTATTCTTTATTTATTCATTTTTTTAACCCACTGTTTTTATTCTGCACTGCCTGACCTGTATTCCTTTCATGTGTCTTCTTACCTCTCAATTTTAATTCTTTGTTCCTTTTTCCCTCATACACTGTATTATCTCTTTTTGTTTTTTAACTTTTATTAATCTTAGTTTGTACTGTCTAATGTTTTATATGCCTGTTTGAAGCACACTGAATGGCCTTGTGTCTGAGATGTGTTACATAAATGAACTTGCCTTGCCTTGCTTAATGATAACCTGCTCCAGCAGACCGAGAGAAAGTCATTCAAAGACATAAGAAATTGTGTTCGCCACTTGAATGGGTGCTGACTTTGGAAAGGTCAGGCATAAGGTGTCAAATTTAGGGATATCTGTGAAAACCTCTGCTCTTGACCCTCGTTTTGACATCAGCAATAAGAAAAAGACCACCGCACAGAAAAAGAGAGCAAACCCTAACGCTTTGATACATCCTGCTTTTTTTCACCAGACCATGGAGGACTTTTTCCAGAAGTCATAACATGTGGGGAGGTTCAAGCTATGCTCCCAAGATCTGTCCATCACTCATCTAGCACCCCAACCAATCAGGACACACCTGTCAACTCTGTCCTTGTGTATACCCAGCCAAAGTGGAAGCACTGCTACCAGGATTTAAACCCAGGCGTCTGCTGAGGTGGGCTGTTGGCTTTTCCACTGCACCACTCCAGAACAAACCATTTGAAGCTGAGGCCAGAGGTGAAAGTCATAACCAGGATGAGCCGTAAACAGGTTGCACTGACGTCTGTGTAATACCTGATGGAATCATCATCATCATCGAAAAATGAATGTTCAGAAATGTCCAGAGCAAAGCGCCGAGGTGAAGTATTGAGACAAAAGCTGCTCTGTTACGTTCAGCTTACCGTATGCGCAGAATCCGCATTTGGAACAGTTTTTGTCACCATGTCAGAAACATCCTCATATTTCTTCATAAAAAGCCTCTGAATACTGAGCTAAAGTAGAGCATATAGGTGCATTTTATTGATCATATTTCCAGTGCCTTAATTACTATCCACAATATTTTCTGTTTGCTTACCTCTGAAAATATCAAACTAAGGCAAATCTCTGAGTCTCTGATTTTTCAGGAACATTCATGAATATGTTTACAGAACCACTGCACAATTCAAACTAAGATAAAGCAACACTAAAAACACCAAACATAATCAGGCATCAAAATCAGTGGGAAATACTGCTGAAGGGATTGCTTTAAAAGTCTTTCCATATCATATTCACTGAGAGAAAAAAAAATAATTTCATATGTACACTTCCCTATGAGTGCTCCCAGCTTTGGACTCAGATAAGATTTGTAACCCCTCCTCAAACAAAAACAAACAAACAAACAAACAAAAAAGCAGGGGTTCTGAGAGGAAGAGAAGGTCCAGCATAAATATGTACTGGTCTAAAGTACAGCACATGCAGGGTTTGGACAGAGTGTTGGTCCATCTGAGGATCTTATGGCTTCAGTATGCAGCGTCTCTGTTGGCTCATTTATTTCTCATATCCACCCATTTCAACCAAAAATGAATAAATAGAATTATATTGAGCCACGAAAATGAAATCAACCAACTTTTCTTAAAACATAAACACACTAAAACTAAAGAACTAAAGAAGTTTTTGTTCGTTTTGGGGTTTGTTGTCATCGTTGTTGTTGTTGTTGTTGTTGGGCGTTTTGTTTTGTTTTGTTTATTAGTTTGTGTTGGGGATTTTTGTGCAACGATGAAATGACCCAGAAGCACTGGACACAGTTCATTATTACTCTAAAACACAGAGGTCAAGTCTGGTTCATCTGTGGTCTGATTTAAGAAAACAACCAGGTCTGCACACAAGCAAGCTCAGTGTGGTCCTGTTACACGCATTCCCACTCCTCCACTTCCTCCTTCTCCTTCTCCTCCTCCTCCTCCTCCTCCTCCTCCTCACAGTTTATCGTCCTCCTTTGGCATTATCTGTTATTATCAGTTCATTATGTTTGGATTCCAGAAGAGAAAGATCACGTGTATTAATACTGCCACATGCTGAATTACAAAGCGACATCACCGTGTGGAAAACGCACTTCACTCAGAAGGACTGCGGTTTTAATAAGCCTTATATGGATGTGGTTGCGGAGGAAGATCCACACAGGCTCTCCGCTGAGGAGTGTCGGACGGGTCCTGTTATAATCCGGTCTCGCCTCTCCACGCTGTCAGCAGTGAGACACCTCCCTCTCCCTGGGATCAGCTCCTGATTCGCTCTCCTCTGGTATATCCTGCAGGTCTGTGTGATGAAGAAACCATGAACAATAAGCATTCTGGGCTATGAAAAGTCACTCACACACATACACAGAAAGAGGGAGAGAGTGGTTTCAACTGCAAATATTTGTTTTAAAATCAAATGTTTTTGGTGAAAGCAGCTCACTGCACACTATTGGCATTCATTATGATACAACTTCAGCTCCCACTGTAAAAGCTAAAACCTACACCACACACAGTCATACACACACACTAACTCAACTGTGTGAGTAAGTGTGTGTGTGTGTGTGTGTGTGTGTGTGAGAGAGAGAGAGAGAGAGAGAGAGTGTGTGTGTTTATGTGCATTCGTGTCTATAGTTGTGCATGCATGCATGTGTGTGTGTGTGTGTGTGTGTGTGAAAGAGAGATGGGGGGGTATTTAAGTAAAGAGAGAGAGGGGGGGTAGTTAAGTAAAGAGAGAGAGAGAGTATGTAGAATATGTATTTCTCTATGGAAATGGAACAGTTACATAAGTAAATGTGTAGACTGCCATTAGCATGACCAGGAGTCTAAACTTTAACAAGTGTCAGCTTAAGTGTATGCCCACATGGAGACCCTGATGATGTCTGATAAAACAATATATCTCTGCTTGGAAACTATTCCAATCACATGACAATAAAGTTCTGCTTCACTCATACCAATATAGTTCTTTTAGCGAGCATTTTACAGAAGGTTAGTATATTATGATGTTGTAACAGACACTGGTGAGCTTTCTTCTGTCTTTCTATAACTGTTACATTCTTTTGGAGACCATCTCACCCTGGCTTTCAGGAGGAGATGAGAGCTTCACATTTTCAAGACCTTCATCATCACCATCGTCACCATCATCGTCATCATCACTGTCACCATCGTCGTCAGAGATTATGTCCACTTCCACATCACTGCAGTCCTGCAGACCATCCGATTGGTCCATTGATTCCTGGCTGGCCAATGGAGTGTTGGTGTTGGGGTCTGTTTCACTCTCTCTACGAGGAGGTGGAACCTGAGTGACAAAAGGTCAAAAGGTGAAAGGTGAGTGACGGATAAGCTGGAAGTGACGAACCCTGTTTTCTGTCCCAGATGGCCCTGCAGATAGTTCTGGAAAGAGCTGGGTTTTGGGGACGTGGTCTTGGCTTAGAGACTTTTAGTAGGCAGTTTAGGGTTGTAGGTGTTGATTCTGGTGATGCGTTTTTTTTTTTATCTTGATTTAAGTTGATTGAGGGTTACAGTTGAGGTGTGGAGCTCAGATTTGGGTTTGAACCATATTCATGGTAATATATGGGATTATAAAAACTCAGCTGAGAGCATGGCTGCATTGTAGGGGGTCAAGTCAACCTCTCGTTTTAGCGATCATCATTGTCAGGGAGATTGACCCATCTAATGACAGCATTACCACTGACACTGTATCACCAGAGTGGTGGAAACACAATAATCTCAAAATCAAGAGGTGTGTGTAACAATGAACGATGGATCTGAATGGATCTGATGCAGAGTATGTCCTCTAGCCAACGAAGAGCAGGTCTGCAGAGAGAAGGGGATTTCCCTGTCTGTTCTCTGTGAAAGAGCGTGAGTTTCCCTGTCTGCTCTCTGTGAAAGAGCATGAGTTTCCCTGTCTGCTCTCTGTGAAAGAGCATGAGTTTCCCTGTCTGCTCTCTGTGAAAGAGCATGAGTTTCCCTGTCTGTTCTCTGTGAAAGAGCGTGAGTTTCCCTGTCTGCTCTCTGTGAAAGAGCGTGAGTTTCCCTGTCTGTTCTCTGTGAAAGAGCGTGAGTTTCCCTGTCTGCTCTCTGTGAAAGAGCGTGAGTTTCCCTGTCTGCTCTCTGTGAAAGAGCATGAGTTTCCCTGTCTGTTCTCTGTGAAAGAGCATGAGTTTCCCTGTCTGCTCTCTGTGAAAGAGCGTGAGTCTCCCTGTCTGCTCTTTGTGAAAGAGCGGGACTTTCACTCGTTTAGTACCTGTGAGACTGCGCTTCCAGTACTGTCCACAGGGGTGGCGCTGTTGGCCTTGAGTTCCTTGAGCTGTTTCTCCAGCTGGACTCGAGCCTTTTCGCTTTCTCTCAGACGTCCCTCGGTCCTGCGCAGACGTCCCAGCTCCTCCTGCAGGAGGCTGTGCTGTCTCTGGAGCAGAGCCAGCTCGCCCAGAGAGCCCCCCTCACTACCTCCGTCACGCGACAGGGAGCGGACCGGACGCCCCGCGGCCGCTGGGGAAACAGAGGCCTCACGCAGACAAAACTCCAGGATAGAGTCCTGTCTCATCACTGCCCCCTAAATGAGCAAGACAAAGAGAACAGCAGTTTGGCAGTGATACAAAGAGAGAAACAGAGAGATTGAAAGGGATGGAGAAACAGAGAGGTTTTGGAGTGATAGAAAAAGTTTTGGAGGGGGGGGGGGGTGATGATGATTTAAAGAAGCTTTATTGACTCTCAGTCTAGCTTAATCTCTCTTCTAATATTGGTGTTCTGTATTTAAGTATTTCATTTACATGATCAAAGTATTACAGTGTTTAATCCCTGAGTGGAATGTGGATAAGGGACCCTAAGGGCCTGGTGGTTGTCTACTTCAAAAATAAATTAATTAATTAATTTAATTAAATAAAATCTTGAACTCAATAGCTTTCTGTTAATGTGTCCTGCAGACAGTCACTTACACCCACACTGACAGACGCATGTAAACCTCAACACAGTCAAAACTGTAAGGGGGTTTTAGCAAGAGCATCAGTTAAATTTAAATGTATTGTTTACTTTCATGTAAGAAAAGATGACTTAGCACTGTACTGTTTTAATGTACTACCAATGCACTGTTTTACAGAACGGCCATACTGTTTTACAGAACTGTATGTTGAAACCAGCCTGATATGGAGTTAAATACTGACCTGAAGAGCATGAAGATGAACACTGAGATTAACCAGCCTCTGAGACACCTCCTGAAACATACACACACACACACACACACACACACACACACACACACATACACATCTTTAAGAAATCTCAAGTGACCTTTGCTCAAGTAACTACTTTCTCTGACTCTCAGACTCAGTCTCCTACCTGCATCCACACACACACACACACACAGAGAGTCTTCCCATTAACCAGACAAACAGGGAATGTCTTCCACTTTTCCCCCCTTTATCTAAACAGTACTGATAAAAGAAGACTTCTAGTTCACTGCAAGAAACTGAACTGAGGCTGAATTCATACAGAAAGTTATAGGAAAGTTTCTCACAACATCTGATCCACACCCACTTAAAGGTGAATTGTTCTCTTCTGTGGTAAACCCACCCCCTTCACACAGACCCGTTCCTGAGGTACTCTACCCATGAGCAGATGAAGTTAAAACACAGACATTAATAGTCCAGTAAGAACCTTGCCTGGTATTGAGAACACAGACACACATGCCTATAGGAGAGTCATTACCTCTCTCGGATCCATGGCATCCGTTTGATTTCCGTTACCATCCTGTGGATTCAACAGAGACAGTAAGTCAAAAAGGATTCTGGGATACTGAAATACCAGTTCATTTCATAAATCTTTCCACCGCTCAAAAGGGCTGTAGCAAAAAACGTGGTCCACAAGTACAAAAGAGAACTGTTTTTGTTTTAATGAATGACTTGACACATCTGTACAAAAAGCACAATCAAATGGTTTTTTTGGGAACAAAGTTCTGGAGTAATCAGGGCTGCCTCAGAGTTCTGATTGTGGAGGGTGATTAGGCAAATTCGCGTTGCCATGGAAACTTACAGGACCGTTTTAAATAGCATGGAATAATAGGTAATTATCTTGTTGCAGAACTGCATATCAAACTAAAAAGCAAAGAGGGGCAGAGCAAGGCAGATAACTTCCAAATCAAAGCTTCTGACAGGGACAGCAGACTACAGGCACACACACAACACTGTCTAAAAATCCCTGAAAAAAGCGCTGACTCCAGGTACAGCAGACTACAGGCCAAACACAACACTGTCTAAAAATCCCTGAAAAAAGCACTGACTCCAGGGACAGCAGACTACAGGCACACACACAACACTGTCTAAAAATCCCTGAAAAAAGCGCTGACTCCAGGTACAGCAGACTACAGGCCAAACACAACACTGTCTAAAAATCCCTGAAAAAAGAGAAAATACTTGAACGTTATGATGAAAATATAGCAATAAGCAGTAAGGAAGGGAGCCAAAAAATGATTTATACTGACATGCACAGTGGCAAATTTAGACAATATAGACAAACCACATGCTCTTTTTGACCCTAGATGTGTACAACAAAACTTAATAACCAAAATAAACTGAATTCATTCTTGATGTCATCACTGTATGTGATTCAAAGTGGACAGGTTAACTTTCTGACATATTAATCTTGAATCAGCTCAACTTTCCAACATTTTGCATGATTGCTCTAGTGCCACCTACTGTCCAAATACAGTCTATGTTATGGGTCAGAAATATTGACTTAGTTACTCATAAGTTCATTAGCATGGAAGACAGATGGCATGGTAGAGAAACATAGCAAACAGGTAAATCTATCAAGAATGAGAGATTACAGCTTGAGATAAAAAAAAACACACAAATAGATCTTTTGAGAATAAGGGAACACATCTCTGCCAAACATCTCTGAGTGTTTAGTTAAACAAGAAAAATTATTTAAAAAAAAAAAAAAAAAAAAAAAAACCTCACCTTGGTATGTCAACAGGACTGAGAATCAGTCATTTCAGTCTACATATTAGTGTTTGTGAGCTGACAAGTCAAAAAAAAAAAAGTGAGAATTTATGAGTGAGTTCTGATGTCAGGGTCAGATTTGTTCAGCCAGAGCTGATGCATATTTCTGTCTGTAGGTGACAAGGGATGCAAGTGTTCTCTTTCAAACAGTCTTTAAAAGTATGTGGCAAGATAGAGACCAACCAGGAGCCCTGCTGTGTGTGCAGAGTTAGAACAACCAGGAGCCCTGATGTGTGTGCAGAGTTAGAACAACCAGGAGCCCTGCTGTGTGTGCAGAGTTAGAACAACCAGGAGCCCTGCATTATGTGCAGAGTTAGCAGACTTTCTCTGCAGTCTTTCACTCACCAGAGAGTGTTGTCAGAGAGAGAGGGTGTGTTGTCAGAGATAGAGGGTGTGTTGTCAGAGAGAGAGAGTGTGTTGTCAGAGAGAGAGAGAGAGTGTGTTGTCAGAGAGAGAGAGTGTGTTGTCAGAGAGAGAGAGAGTGTGTTGTCAGAGAGAGAGAGTGTGTTGTAAGACAGAGGAAGACAAAGAACAAGAGAAGTCTTTTCAAATATAGCTCAGTGTTTATGTACCTTCAGTGTTTGACACTCTTTAATTCACAAAAATGTGAAAATGTACTGTCTTACCTGAGTCGCTGGACTGTCCTGAGAACCGTTAACCAACACCTCCTGTCCATCTGAGAGAGAGGGAGACAAAGTGGGGTAAAAATAACAAATGTTTATTTCATTTCACATGAAAAGCATAAGATTTATATTACTGATCTACTATATTACTGAATACACTCTGTGTATTATCAAATATTTTAAATCTGTTGTAAATGTCTTCCTCTTTCATACTCACTGATCATCAGCGCTGCCGTGGGAGTCTGGTGACCATTGGAACTGCAGGACAGAGGAACCTCAAAACTAGAGCTAAGCAACAACTCAGTCAGCCTGTCCACTACAGAGAGAGACACAGAGACAGAGAGTGAGAGAGAGAGAGAGAGAGAGAGGTTCTTATACACTACATGGTACAGGTACACTTACAAACCAAGCTTTAGTAAGAGTGACATGGAACACAGAAACTAAACTTCAGGTGGATGAATTTATTGCCTCATAAACTGAAATAATAATGTAATGCAAAATAGCGAACTAATATTTTGAAGACAAAGAAGAACAAGCAAGAATTCCCGTAGCCTAGTAAAGGGTTATACTAGAGAAAACGAGTGAAAAATAGACTGGCTTGGACAGGTACCCTCGACGACGGCCTGGTTGAGAAGCTGCTCGCCGCGGGGGGCTTGAGGTGTGTCTGCGCGGAACAGGTTGCGAGAACTGGCCGGCAGTATGACAGAGTGACCTCCGGTGACCTCTGCCAGGTCAGAGAACAGGATAACCCTCTCCTGAAGCAACTCCAGGACCTCTCTGTCCTTCTGCTGGATGTCCGCTAGAGAGGAAAGATAATGAGGGAGGGATGAATAGAAAACAAAAACAACTCTGTTGATATCTATACAATACAATATAAACACATATATCTGTACTATACAATATAAGAACTGCCAGAGCTAGTTTGGCCTGCAGGGCATTTGAGGTGTATGTGTGTTTGAGGTGTGTGTTTGAGGTGTATGTGTGTTTGAGGTGTGTGTTTGAGGGGTATGTTTGAGGTGTATGTTTGAGGTGTGTGTTTGAGGTGTATGTTTAAGGTGTGTGTTTGAGGTGTGTGTTTGAGGTGTGTGTTTGAGGTGTGTGTTTGAGGTGTATGTGTGTTTCAGGTTTATGTTTGAGGTGTGTGTTTGAGGTGTATGTCTGAGGTGTGTGTTTGAGGTGTGTGTTTGAGGTGTATGTGTGAGGTGTGTGTTTGAGGTGTGTGTTTGAGGGGTATGTGTGAGGTGTATGTTTGAGGTGTGTGTTTGAGGTGTGTGTTTGAGGTGTGTGTTTGAGGTGTATGTTTGAGGGGTATGTTTGAGGTGTATGTGTGTTTGAGGTGTGTGTTTGAGGTGTGTGTTTGAGGTGTATGTTTGAGGTGTATGTTTGAGGTGTGTGTTTGAGGTGTATGTTTGAGGTGTGTGTTTGAGGTGTATGTGTGTTTGAGGTGTGTGTTTGAGGTGTGTGTTTGAGGTGTGTGTTTGAGGTGCATGTTTGAGGTGTGTGTTTGAGGTGTATGTTTGAGGTGTGTGTTTGAGGTGTATGTTTGAGGTGTGTGTTTGAGGTGTGTGTTTGAGGTGTATGTTTGAGGTGTGTGTTTGAGGGGTAGGTGTGAGGTGTATGTTTGAGGTGTGTGTTTGAGGTGTGTGTTTGAGGGGTATGTTTGAGGTGTGTGTTTGAGGTGTATGTTTGAGGTGTATGTTTGAGGTGTGTGTTTGAGGTGTGTGTTTGAGGTGTGTGTTTGAGGTGTGTGTTTGAGGTGTATGTTTGAGGTGTGTGTTTGAGGGGTATGTGTGAGGTGTGTGTTTGAGGTGTGTGTTTGAGGGGTATGTGTGAGGTGTATGTTTGAGGTGTGTGTTTGAGGGGGATGTTTGAGGTGTGTGTTTGAGGTGTGTGTTTGAGGGGTATGTTTGAGGTATATGTGTGTTTGAGGTGTGTGTTTGAGGTGTGTGTTTGAGGTGTATGTTTGAGGTGTATGTTTGAGGTGTGTGTTTGAGGTGTGTGTTTGAGGTGTGTGTTTGAGGTGTATGTGTGTTTGAGGTGTGTGTTTGAGGGGTATGTTTGAGGTGTATGTTTGAGGTGTGTGTTTGAGGTGTATGTTTAAGGTGTGTGTTTGAGGTGTGTGTTTGAGGTGTGTGTTTGAGGTGTGTGTTTGAGGTGTATGTGTGTTTCAGGTTTATGTTTGAGGTGTGTGTTTGAGGTGTATGTCTGAGGTGTGTGTTTGAGGTGTGTGTTTGAGGTGTATGTGTGAGGTGTGTGTTTGAGGTGTGTGTTTGAGGGGTATGTGTGAGGTGTATGTTTGAGGTGTGTGTTTGAGGTGTGTGTTTGAGGTGTGTGTTTGAGGTGTATGTTTGAGGGGTATGTTTGAGGTGTATGTGTGTTTGAGGTGTGTGTTTGAGGTGTGTGTTTGAGGTGTATGTTTGAGGTGTATGTTTGAGGTGTGTGTTTGAGGTGTATGTTTGAGGTGTGTGTTTGAGGTGTATGTGTGTTTGAGGTGTGTGTTTGAGGTGTGTGTTTGAGGTGTGTGTTTGAGGTGCATGTTTGAGGTGTGTGTTTGAGGTGTATGTTTGAGGTGTGTGTTTGAGGTGTATGTTTGAGGTGTGTGTTTGAGGTGTGTGTTTGAGGTGTATGTTTGAGGTGTGTGTTTGAGGGGTAGGTGTGAGGTGTATGTTTGAGGTGTGTGTTTGAGGTGTGTGTTTGAGGGGTATGTTTGAGGTGTGTGTTTGAGGTGTATGTTTGAGGTGTATGTTTGAGGTGTGTGTTTGAGGTGTGTGTTTGAGGTGTGTGTTTGAGGTGTGTGTTTGAGGTGTATGTTTGAGGTGTGTGTTTGAGGGGTATGTGTGAGGTGTGTGTTTGAGGTGTGTGTTTGAGGGGTATGTGTGAGGTGTATGTTTGAGGTGTGTGTTTGAGGGGGATGTTTGAGGTGTGTGTTTGAGGTGTGTGTTTGAGGGGTATGTTTGAGGTATATGTGTGTTTGAGGTGTGTGTTTGAGGTGTGTGTTTGAGGTGTATGTTTGAGGTGTATGTTTGAGGTGTGTGTTTGAGGTGTGTGTTTGAGGTGTGTGTTTGAGGTGTATGTGTGTTTGAGGTGTGTGTTTGAGGTGTGTGTTTGAGGTGTGTGTTTGAGGTGTATGTTTGAGGTGAGTGTTTGAGGTGTATGTGTGTTTGAGGTGTATGTGTGTTTGAGGTGTGTGTTTGATGTGTATGTTTGAGGTGTGTGTTTGAGGTGTATGTGTGTTTGAGGTGTATGTTTGAGGTGTATGTTTGAGGTGTGTGTTTGAGGTGTATGTGTGTTTGAGGTGTATGTTTGAGGTGTATGTGTGAGGTGTGTGTTTGAGGTGTGTGTTTGAGGGGTATGTGTGAGGTGTGTGTTTGAGGTGTGTGTTTGAGGTGTGTGTTTGAGGTGTGTGTTTGAGGTGTATGTGTGAGGTGTGTGTTTGAGGTGTGTGTTTGAGGGGTATGTGTGAGGTGTATGTTTGAGGTGTGTGTTTGAGGTGTGTGTTTGAGGTGTGTGTTTGAGGTGTATGTTTGAGGGGTATGTTTGAGGTGTATGTGTGTTTGAGGTGTGTGTTTGAGGTGTGTGTTTGAGGTGTATGTTTGAGGTGTGTGTTTGAGGTGTGTGTTTGAGGTGTATGTTTGAGGTGTATGTTTGAGGTGTATGTGTGTTTGAGGTGTGTGTTTGAGGTGTGTGTTTGAGGTGTATGTTTGAGGTGTATGTTTGAGGTGTGTGTTTGAGGTGTATGTTTGAGGTGTGTGTTTGAGGTGTATGTGTGTTTGAGGTGTGTGTTTGAGGTGTGTGTTTGAGGTGTGTGTTTGAGGTGCATGTTTGAGGTGTGTGTTTGAGGTGTATGTTTGAGGTGTGTGTTTGAGGTGTATGTTTGAGGTGTGTGTTTGAGGTGTGTGTTTGAGGTGTATGTTTGAGGTGTGTGTTTGAGGGGTAGGTGTGAGGTGTATGTTTGAGGTGTGTGTTTGAGGTGTGTGTTTGAGGGGTATGTTTGAGGTGTATGTTTAAGGTGTGTGTTTGAGGTGTGTGTTTGAGGGGTATGTTTGAGGTGTATGTTTGAGGTGTGTGTTTGAGGGGTATGTTTGAGGTGTATGTTTAAGGTGTGTGTTTGAGGTGTATGTGTGTTTGAGGTGTATGTTTGAGGTGTATGTTTGAGGGGTATGTTTGAGGTGTATGTTTGAGGTGTGTGTTTGAGGTGTATGTGTGTTTGAGGTGTGTGTTTGAGGTGTATGTTTGAGGTGTGTGTTTGAGGTGTATGTGCGTTTGAGGTGTATGTGTGTTTGAGGGGTATGTGTGAGGTGTGTGTTTGAGGTGTGTGTTTAAGGTGTATGTTTGAGGTGTATGTTTGAGGTGTGTGTTTGAGGTGTATGTTTGAGGTGTATGTTTGAGGTGTATGTGTGTTTGAGGGGTAAGTTTGAGGTGTATGTTTGAGGGGTATGTGTGTTTGAGGTGTATGTGTGTTTGAGGTGTGTGTTTGAGGTGTATGTCTGAGGTGTGTGTTTGAGGTGTATGTTTGAGGGGTATGTTTGAGGTGTATGTGTGTTTGAGGTGTGTGTTTGAGGTGTGTGTTTGAGGTGTATGTTTGAGGTGTATGTTTGAGGTGTGTGTTTGAGGTGTGTGTTTGAGGTGTATGTTTGAGGTGTATGTTTGAGGTGTGTGTTTGAGGTGTATGTTTGAGGTGTGTGTTTGAGGTGTATGTGTGTTTGAGGTGTGTGTTTGAGGTGTGTGTTTGAGGTGTGTGTTTGAGGTGCATGTTTGAGGTGTGTGTTTGAGGGGTATGTTTGAGGTGTATGTTTAAGGTGTGTGTTTGAGGTGTATGTTTGAGGTGTGTGTTTGAGGTGTGTGTTTGTGGTGTATGTTTGAGGGGTATGTTTGAGGTGTGTGTTTGAGGTGTATGTGTGTTTGAGGTGTATGTTTGAGGTGTATGTTTGAGGTGTGTGTTTGAGGTGTGTGTTTGAGGTGTTTGTGTAGGGGTATGTTTGAGGTGTGTGTTTGAGGTGTATGTTTGAGGTGTGTGTTTGAGGTGTATTTTTGAAGTGTGTGTTTGAGGTGTGTGTTTGAGGGGTATGTTTAAGGCTTCCTCTTGGTTAGTGAGATCACACAGGACCAAGAGACAGGCAGTAATACATTAGGCAGTAATACATTAGGCAGAAATACATTAGGCAGAAAAACATTAGAAAGTGCCATTTTTAATAGTATTTACTATTCTTTGATGTTTACTATTCTTTTTTTCAGAAATCATTTTGAGGTTCATTTTAATGAATTGGTTCATTTTAATTTCAGCTACAACTTTTTCTTATCAAAACTAAGTGTCAGTAATAGTTTCTTTTTGAAGGGAAAGTATACCACGTTCTGTTAGCAGTATACATAAAGTCTGACACACACCTTTGAGTCTTCGCCGGAGGGCTTCATCTTCAGTCTCTATCAGGGGGAATTCTTCTCTTGTTGGACAACTTCAGAGATAGAAAGAGAGAGAGACAGAGAGACAGACAGACAGACAGACAGAGAGAGAGAGAGAGACAGAGAGACAGACAGAGAGAGAGAGAGAGAGCGACAGACAGAGAGAGAGAGAGAGAGACAGACAGACAGAGAGCGACAGACAGAGAGAGAGAGACAGACAGACAGAGAGAGAGGGAGAGGGAGAGAGACAGAGACAGACAGACAAGAGAGAAAGAGTGAGAGAGTGAGTATAGTAAGTTAGAGTGTGCTATGATTTCTACCTACAGGACAGAGACCATCCTCACTACTTTCATGTGTTGGTATCTGTAGGGCAGAGACCATCCTCACTACTTTCATGTGTTGGTATCTGTAGGACAGAGACCATCCTCACTACTTTCATGTGTTGGTATCTGTAGGACAGAGACCATCCTCACTACTTTCATGTGTTGGTATCTGTAGGACAGAGACCATCCTCACTACTTTCATGTGTTGGTATCTGTAGGACAGAGACCATCCTCACTACTTTCATGTGTTGGTATCTGTGAGGAGGAACTCACTCTCATTTTGTCTGTTTCTGTTATTAGTATTAGAGTTTTCCCACTGTCTACAGGACGTGCTACTACAAGCATGTTTCATGGATCTCACTTCACTCCATATTCTGAAAGAATTATTTATTTAAGAGGAATGTGTGTGTGTGTGTGTGTGTGTGTGTGGTATGTGTGAGTGTGTGTGTGTGTGTGTGGTATGTGTGTGTCTGTGTGTGTGGTGTGTGTGTGTGTGTGTGTGTGTGTGTGTGTGTGTGGTATGTGTGAGTGTGTGTGTGTGTGTGGTATGTGTGAGTGTGTGTGTGTGTGTGTGTGTGTGTGTGTGGTATGTGTGTGTGTGTGTGTGTGTGTGTGTGTGGTATGTGTGTGTGTGTGTGTGTGTGTGGTATGTGTGTGGTATGAGTGTGTGTGTGTGTTTACATATATGTGTTTGTACCTGCGGACAGTTTCTAATATGACACGCATC
Source organism: Chanos chanos (assembly GCF_902362185.1). Lineage (NCBI taxonomy): Eukaryota > Metazoa > Chordata > Actinopteri > Gonorynchiformes > Chanidae > Chanos > Chanos chanos. The sequence continues at coordinate 22,960,472 of NC_044506.1, forward strand.
CAGGTGTTCCTGTCGTCTTTAGATGCAGCATGGAGCTCATACATCTCAGGTGGGCTGGACTCACTGTTGATGATGAAGAATCCTCGCTCCTGATTGGCTATGTCCCTCACCAAAAGATTCTGCAGAGGCACTACGGCTGGCTTATCCTCCAGACGGACAGAAAAGGTTTTGTCAGGTTTAATTTGCCAGGCAGGCCAAACAAAACCACCATCTGAAAGGTACACATCTGTGTGGTACGCAGTTCCTGCATGCAGGTATCTACTGGCTCTACAGTGCTTACACATGACACACATCTCTAACTAAACTGACCTCATGCGGATATTCTGATGGCCTATACATGTGAAACCATCTTTAAAAAAAAACATGGCTGTTAAAACAAAAATGTCATCTCTAGTTATTTTAGATTATCAGTCTTAGACAATGTCAGGACTGAGTGTATTAATCTTTAATCACAATAAAAACGGTAATTAGGAACTCCAAGGGTCAATAAAGATCTGTGCGTGTGTGCGTGTTGTGTGTGCATGTGTGAGAGAAAGAGAGAGAGAGAGAGACAGACAGACAGAGAAACAGAGAGACTGTGTTTGTGTTTGTGTGTGTGTGTGTGTGTGTGTGTTTGTGTGTGTGTGTTTCTGTGTGTGTGAGAAACTTACCAGACAGGGAAAAATGTATCTCTGATCTTTCTCCTGAAGGAAGACGAGGATGTCAGTCATCAGCAGGACCTGCATGTCTGTAAAACAAAATGCAAGATAGCACAGTCAACCATAGTAAAACACACAGTGACACAGAGGTTATAACACAGTCAACCACAGTAAAACACACAGTGACACAGAGGTTATAGCACAGTCAACCATAGTAAAACACACAGTGACACAGAGGTTATAACACAGTCAACCATAGTAAAACACACAGTGACACAGAGGTTATAGCACAGTCAACCATAGTAAAACACACAGTGACACAGAGGTTATAACACAGTCAACCATAGTAAAACACACAGTGACACAGAGGTTATAACACAGTCAACCACAGTAAAACACACAGTGACACAGAGGTTATAACACAGTCAACCATAGTAAAACACACAGTGACACAGAAAGGTAATAACACAGTCAACCACAGTAAAACACACAGTGACACAGAGGTTATAACACAGTCAACCACAGTAAAACACACAGTGACACAGAGGTTATAACACAGTCAACCACAGTAAAACACACAGTGACACAGAGGTTATAACACAGTCAACCACAGTAAAACACACAGTGACACAGAGGTTATAACACAGTCAACCACAGTAAAACACACAGTGACACAGAGGTTATAACACAGTCAACCACAGTAAAACACACAGTGACACAGAGGTTATAACACAGTCAACCACAGTAAAACACACAGTGACACAGAGGTTATAACACAGTCAACCACAGTAAAACACACAGTGACACAGAGGTTATAACACAGTCAACCATAGTAAAACACACAGTGACACAGAGGTTATAACACAGTCAACCACAGTAAAACACACAGTGACACAGAGGTTATAACACAGTCAACCACAGTAAAACACACAGTGACACAGAGGTTATAACACAGTCAACCATAGTAAAACACACAGTGACACAGAGGTTATAGCACAGTCAACCATAGTAAAACACACAGTGACACAGAGGTTATAACACAGTCAACCATAGTAAAACACACAGTGACACAGAGGTTATAACACAGTCAACCACAGTAAAACACACAGTGACACAGAGGTTATAACACAGTCAACCACAGTAAAACACACAGTGACACAGAGGTTATAACACAGTCAACCACAGTAAAACACACAGTGACACAGAAAGGTAATAACACAGTCAACCACAGTAAAACACACAGTGGCACAGAAAGGTAATAACACAGTCAACCACAGTAAAACACACAGTGACACAGAAAGGTTATAACACAGTCAACCACAGTAAAACACACAGTGGCACAGAGCAGTAATAACACAGTGAACTACAGTAAAACACACAGTGACACAGAAAGGTAATAACACAGTGAACTACAGTAACACACACAGTGACACAGAGAAGTAATAACACAGTTAACTACAGTAACACACACAGTGACACAGACAGGTAATAACACAGTTAACTACAGTAACACACACAGTGACACAGAGAAGTAATAACACAGTTAACTACAGTAAATCAGAGTTCAATACACATGTGCTCTGCATTTTATGTCTTTCTCTCTGTTTCTCTCTCACAGACACACACATACAGACAGCCAGGCAGCCGTTCATTTACTCACACCGACCTTTGAGTCTGGAGCTGGGCGTTTTCCAGAAGAGACTGCCCTCGTGTATAAGACGCCTGCGTAAGAGTTCAGCCCCTCTGAAGAAACCCCCACAGCCCAGTTTGGCCTCTGCCCGGGGATCCAGCCTGGAGCTGATCTCCTGCAGCCGCTGGGTCCGCTCCAGTTCCAGCACCTGCTGGTCTATGGAGCTGAGCAAGTCCCTGATCGAACCCAGAGCCTGGGTCAGGCCTGCCTCCTCCTCTGGACTGTCTGCAAACACAATACACACAAATGCACAAACTAACGTGTGTGTACACATAAACATTAACATTAACATAAACACACACACACGCACGCGCACGCACGCGCACACACGCACGCACACACACACAAACATCATGATGTGTATGGTACAGTACCATACTCTATGTTTAAATATATACACATCAGACTCAGACATATTCCTGACAATATACATGACATTCACTAAACATTCAGATTTACACCACAAACACTATCACTCTCACACTGTTCCAGTCCAAACAGAGAGAAGAGGATGACTTTTTGCATCGTGTATTATGTTTACGCCTCTCACACAGACTTTGCCTAATGTTTAATGGGTCTCTGTGTTACCATGACGATAGCGCACCTTTGGTGTTGTCAAGGATACGTTGGACCAGGACAGGGTACTTTGTGATGCGCTGGGTGACCAACAATATACACTCCTGGAAACCATGACGACGTAGCAGAGGACCCCTACTCACCTTCTGTATATGAGAGAGAGAGAGAGAGAGAGACAGAGAGAGAGAGAGAGAGAGAGACAGAGAGAGAGAGAGAGAGAGAGAGAGAGAGAGACAGAGAGAGAGAGAGAGAGAGAGAGAGAGACAGAGAGAGAGAGAGAGAGAGAGAGAGAGAGAGACAGAGAGAGAGAGAGAGAGAGAGAGAGAGAGAGAGAGAGACAGAGAGAGGGAGAGAGAGAGAGAGAGAGAGAGAGAGAGAGAGAGAGATGTCAGATCTACTCTTAAGAGTGTGTTTCCATACAGAGCTGAGTCATGAGTGTGATTCATATTAAAGACTGTGTGCAAGGTGAAAGAGAAATACTTGAACACAAGATGACTTACATAACAGTCTTACTGCTATACAGACACACCAACATACACACAGATCATTAGTCCCCCCGCCACACACACACACACACACACACACAAACAGCCAAATGAATTTACACATTGCTCTGTTCTGTAGGTCAGAGGCTGACTCATGCTGGAGGAGCCTGGACCTCTGTGGAGGACAGAAGTGTACACATGATCAAACACAGAAAAGAAGCCAACACTGTGTGATGCATCCATTTGTAATTCACTTTGTTTGACCATCTCTGGGATAAACCACGGCTGAGCTGGCCATTGTGGTTGGTAAATTATATTGTATCATATTGTATTCCATACTCTGGTATATTAGAGCAGTATGGTGTACTGTAGCTGGCCACAGACCAGACAACAGAGGCACAGAGCTGACAGCCACAAACCACCTTTATGGCTTCGTTCCATTGAAGGGTCTAGAGTTAAAGAGTTGAAGACATTTTGAGAGTAATTGAAAGAGTAATTGAAATGGACGTCCTAGCAATTTAATTTCCACCCTTACAACATGAAGCTATGAGACCATTTTAGCCTGGGGACACAAGAAGCTTGATTCAGGT
>NC_044506.1:22969450-22971950 GCF_902362185.1 Chanos chanos
CACTAATAGCCTGTGTCATCCAGCTGAACAGACAGAGAGTCTTCGTATAACAGGTGGGCGGAGACTCACTCTTATTGCGTAGTGTGACGCTCTGGTAGGCCGTGCTGCTCCTCATCAGTGCCAGCTTCTGCTGCTGTGGTTACGCAAACAGTGTCGTCAACATCATGACAGTGAAGGCAACACACAACACCTCATAGGCGATCTTAAAGAGTCTTAAATCCGACACGGACAGATCACCGGCAGAGTATCACAATACAGACAAGGACAGATCACCGGCAGAGTATCACAATACAGACAAGGACAGATCACCGGCAGAGTATCACGATACAGACACGGACAGATCACTGGCGGAGTATCACAATACAGACAAGGACAGATCACCGGCGGAGTATCACGATACAGACAAGGACAGATCACCGGCAGAGTATCACGATACAGACACGGACAGATCATCGGCAGAGTATCACGATACAGATACAGAGCCAGCCTGTTCCTACCAACACTTTGCAATACTCGTGACATAAAAATGTTCCTCATGGTTTGTTAGTTTAAAATGAACTAGGCCTATTTGTTTTTTTCTGCTAGGGGAGGGGGGGGGGGGGGGTTTGTTTGTTTGTTTTTCTAAGGTGTAAATGCACAGTGGTTACATTGAGACAGGATAAATGGGGCAGACACCAATAGAAACGTGTAGAACAATTGAAATAGAGACTATTTGGCAAAGTGGCTTTGGATCTGTTGTAATATATTAGTCAAAGTGGCTTTGGATCTGTTGTCATATATTAGTCAGTCCTATAGGCTGAGCATTCATTAATCTATTAATCTATGTTTAACCAATCCCTCTAACAGCAATGCAAACAAAATCAACTCTTCTAAATCCAGGAAACTGGCATCGTGACAAGACTGGAACATTCTTTGTGGTGAGATTCTGTCAAATGATAAAAACATCATCTAAACTGGGCCCACAAAATGCAATGTACTGCACTTATCAAATACCCTCTTAAAATCTCATCTCTATGTTCACAAATGCGTGAAGTAGGTCTATTTTAAATGTACATTAAAGTCCTAACAGCGATGAGCAGTCTGCATAGCCAACCCCAGGAGCCCTGCGCCCACATCACTCACCCTTTGCTTCATCTTAACACAGTTGGGGATTGTGTCTCTGCAGCGGTTATGGATGGTGACATTACAGGCTAAAAGGGGGAAAAAAAAAAGAAACATAGCATTTTGTTACTTTATTTTCTGTTACTTTATCTGTCATACTCTCCTTTACTCCTTCATCCTCTTTCCCTTCTGCCAGTTTCTCTTTTTCTTTCAGTTCAGCAGAGCAACCAGTCTGGTTACCTGATATATTGGTGAAGCCCTGTTTGTGATTTGTCTTTATTCTGTGACTCTTACAGTTCTTCTTTTCAGCAGAGTGTTTTCTAGAAGCAGTCGGGGACTTCTGTTCTCTGCTCTAGTCAGTTAAACCCATTGTTTGAGGAGAAGAGTCACTTCCTGTTTTGAGGTTGACTGTGCAGGAAGTGTGAACCCTGCTGGGGTTCCTTTAGACACCTTCCAACACCACCCAGGGCAGCTTCAACCGTGACCTCCACCCTAGTCTCCACCCACTCCCCTCTCTCTCCCTGGAGCCTGCACACCTGCACTCTCTTCGCGCTCAAGCAAGAGAGAACTATATGTTCCACCACCCACTCACACTCTGAGCTCAATCAATAACAGCGCCTTCCAACAAGACTGGAAAACCAGAGAACAGAGCTCGAATAAATCCCCTCTCATGTTTGATCAGCTCCAGGTGCCATCACCCCTGCTGTCTCTGTTCATGCTGTATGAATGTAAGTGGCCTGAATTCATGTTGTATGAGTGTGTGTTACTATAAAAATATGCCTGTCCTGCCCTCTGCGCGCTGACTTTTTTCACAATGTAGATTAATCTGGCACTTAATAGTGATACTCAGCACTTGATAGTTTATAACATGGGGACTCTTTGACCCCCTTGTAGTACTCTATTATTTTCCTCTAATTTACTTGCATGTAAATCTGGTCTGATACTGAACACTGCAGTGGCACTTATGCAACAGACAGCCCCTTAATGGCTAATGCTTGGTTTATACTCTGCCTGCCACAGAAGTCCCTTCGGATAAAAGCATCTGCTACATGAATAAATGTAAATGTAGGGAGTCTAATGTAAATGTAGGTAGTCTAATGTAAATGTAGGGAGTCTAATGTAAATGTAGGCAGTCTAATGTAAATGTAGGCAGTCTAATGTAAATGTAGGGAGTCTAATGTAAATGTAGGGAGTCTAATGTAAATGTAGGGAGTCTAATGTAAATGTAGGTAGTCTAATGTAAATGTAGGTAGTTTAATGTAAATGTAGGTAGTCTAATGTAAATGTAGGTAGTTTAATGTAAATGTACGGAGTCTAATGTAAATGTAGGCAGTCTAATGTAAATGTAGGGAGTCTAATGTAAATGTAGGTAGTTTAATGTAAATGTAGGTAGTTTAAT
>NC_044506.1:22974450-22999450 GCF_902362185.1 Chanos chanos
CTGCTTGCCTGAACATTCTAGTCACAAATGTCAAGTCTACTAATACACCAGCAAAGATGTCCCAGGACTTTTGAGCAGTTTGTTCAGTGTGGTGTTATTTTTGCACTTAGCATTGACACTAAAACTGACCATCACCGCTGAACTGAAATCGAACACAGCTGCTGAACTAAAACTGAACACTAGCCCTGAAACAAAACTGAAACAATCACTGGACTAGAACGTAATATCAGCACTGAACTCAATCCAAAGTGTAATGTGGAGTAAGAAGTATTTAGCTGAATTACCTGTGATAACGTAAGATCATTTTGAATTGGTGAATTTTTTTCACAATCAGAGGAGCAAATCTGAACTTCTGATTTATTAAGCAATAGGAGGGTCTCAACCATCACATACGCTATTAAAATGTCTTCTGACACTGTAGCTCATTCACATCACATGGCTCTTACATCTCAGAGGAATGAGTGAGTCTGTGGGAACCATACAGAGAATGACATTTTGTCATATATTTATCTGCTGTTCTATTTCAGCTCACGTTATTGTTAAATTCTCAGTTCACGCAGTTATTGAGCATGCCGTGCCAATGTGCCATTGAATGTCATATTGTTGTGTTGAATTCATACTTCTTCCGTTTTCTTTTGTCTGTGCAAACACACATTATGCTCATGTCAGACAGATATCACCAGTTAGTCTAACTATAGTTAAAATCAAATAAATAGTTGAACATAAGACAGTAAAGAGAAAATGTTGTCTCTTGTTTTTGCCCTTACAAAGTGCTTTGCCTCACACACACACACACACATCAGGATTACAACTGTCCAACCATTTGTACATCTCTTTAACTCCACCTCTCACAATGAAGTGCTTCTTTGACTGTATTCATATGACTCCAGGGCACTCAAAAACACATGGCAGCAAGTTAAGAGACTTCACACAACTAATAAACACATAACAAGGCTTGAAACACTCAGCTCAAATAGTCACTTTAAAATTAGTGAATGATGAAATGCACTATGAAACAGTGCATTACAATATGTTTGCTGTCACATGAATGTGAGATACGCTTTGGATTCTGTTGGCTGCAGGTCGACTGTACCCTGTTTTACGTGGGAGTTTACACCAGTTGGGTGTTACTTTAGGACTGCCATGCTATCCAGGTTACCCGTCTGCACTGGTCCCATTCAGCTTCTCTGCCCAAATTAATGCCAGTCCCTTACCAATGTTTCCAGTTAAACACATCCATACTGATAAAAGTTCCACAAAAGTGATTTACAGTCACCAAAAGGCAGACAAACAGGTTTCATACACACAAGTTAAAAATAATAATAATCATTATAATACAAGTTTATTTAGAGCCCAATATCACTATTAATAGTCTCAAAGGGCTTTATGTCCATAACAAAGTCAAATCAAAATTATATTATCCATAAGTTATAGAAAACAGATAAGTCTTAAGTTTAGTTTTAAAGTTATGAAGAGAGTTTGCCTCCCTAATTTCTGTAGGTAGACAATTCAGGAGGAAGGGAGAGCGGATGGAAAAGGCTCGGCAGCCAGCGGACTTCTTTTTAACTCTTGGAACGACACACAGAATTTAGTCAGTCACACAAATAAAGTCCGATTTTCACGGGTTTCAAAAGAGCCTCATATTGTTGACAACTGCTCTAATGAGATAAACTGTCATGAAGCTAAACTCTGAACTAAATTTCTGGACCTTATTTTGACAGTGTAAACCTTTATGATTTATAACAGACAGAGCCTTACAACAACTTCAGGTTGATTAGATTCAGAACTTTGATTTACAGTTTTGGATCCTATCTTAACAGTGTAGATCTGTTAGATTCATAACTTGTGGTTTTTAGACTAATTAATAATGATACAGAAAAAGAACCTGTTAATTAATGAGGAATTAGACTGAAGTGAAGGTGTGAGTTTGGCCTGAGGTGGGGTGTCAAAGTAGTTGCCATGGTAATTTGTCTATATACATCTTAAGTCCTTATGGAAAAACAGAACATATATACATACAGTATGAGACATACAGGCATAGGAGTCAGTAGGCTTGGGCGGTATCAATTTTCTTCATACCTTCATACCGTCATACATTTCACCGGGTTATGTGTGTTAAAAAAAAAATCGTAAAAGCTGAGCTGCTGGTAATAGCAGTCAGAGAAGTCAGAGACAGAAGTCAGAGAAAACTCCTTGTCGAAGAGTTAAAAACATCACCCTTTGTTTATTTGTTTATCTCGTTGTTGCAGAACACACAGCATACCCCGGGGTAGGGTGACCAGATGCAAATAAACCAAATGTGGGACGAGCAGTAAGTTTCTGTGGGACTATGTGGGACATGTTACCAACGCCGAGAGGTAACCTAAAACTTTGACATAACACTAACTATAATTATCTAAGTGAATAAGAAACATGTGTACTCTGTCTTTCGGCTCATAAACACCTACACTCTTACGATTCCACAGCACGCCAGTTAGGTCATCAACATTCCCTCCCTCGTGCACAACTATATAGAATAAAAGGAAACGAAAGTAGCCTGTACAATGTGAAAAAAATAAATGCACACATGGAATCAATATTCATCATATAGTCCTAAAATTACTAGGGCGTTTGGATAACCACAGGCCGATTAACCAGCGGCTGATTCTCAAGCTGTCAGTGAGCCTAAGTCGTTCGCAGTGTTAGAGCAGTCGTATGTGCTATCACTCGAAAGCATGAAATGCCGAGACGAGCAGGCTAATATCACTTTACTGTTCCTTAACTGGAAAAACGTTAAGAAAGAAAACCAAGGAACATGCCGTAGCCCATTCTTTACTAAAAGAACATTTTCCTTTCATTGTGGCCATGACGGCGCCTGGTAGCTTTTATCTTCATATCTGCAAAGTTTGTTTAAATTTGTTTTTTGTGACGTAGCCGTGGAGTTCGCCAGCCCCACAGCTGCACAGTTTGATTGATGGCCATCACAGCCTCTCGATGTCCGCCTTAACTGCTCTCTTCTCGGCCATTGGATGAAAGCCAGGCTTTTAGAAAAGCTTTGCTAGATTGCATTTTTATGATCCAGGTTGGTGCTTTTGACTGGGTCGGTGTGCTGTTAAATAGAGTGGAAACTATGACGCAATGACATAAGCGGCTCATGTGCTGGGCGGGTAAAAGAATGCATCCATCTGTTCTTATTTCTGACAATTAAAAACCAAATGACCAATGAAAAAGCAGGACATTATCTCACTATGCGGGATGCGGGGCGAAGGGTCAAAATGCTGGGCAGTACAACGCAGAGCATTACACCTGGTCACCCTGCCTCAATACAACATCTCCGTATCAGTTTAATAGCAAGTGGAACTTTTTATGTTTTGAGGGTATTGAAAATCATTCCTTCGGGATTTCTAAATACCGCGGTACACCGTAATACCTTGATCCTAGGACTCAGATTCACATAGCAAAGTCTGTGTTCACTGTAGCAAGAGTGCAGAAAGATGGAGCAGCGTAATCTCGCTCTACTGTTTTACTGTATAATAAACTGTATTGTTAGGTATAAAATTAAATATCTGATAATTCTTCTTTTTCCAAAAAATGTCAAACATTCTGCTCTCAGATCCTAGATTACTGACATTACTGACGCTGCATGCATAAAAGTAAAGGAATTCATATATAACCTTGCAGTTTATGGCCCTTCGAGGCCACACAAAATGTGACACCATCTGACACCACTGATATTCCACCCACAAATACCATAAAACTGTTCAGTATGAAACGATTTCAGACTCTAAAAGAGAGTGGTATGGCTCCAGGATAATGGTGTTTTATTATGCATATACCCTAATCTTCATTTACTTCAACACATTTAGGATGAATATTAACAGTATCAGTTTATTATTAACAGTATCTGTTTATTATTAACAGTATCTGTTTATTATCAACAGTATCAGTTTATTAACAACAGTATCAGTTTATTGATTCATCAGTTGTTTGATCCCAAAATCAGGCTGATGCCACAATCTCCCCCCAAAGGAAAAAAAAAAAAGATTTTTCAAGTCTATGTTAATTTCTTTCTTTAAATGCTGTGAATCTAGTTTGTAAAAGTACACATGTATTTTTGTTGTTGTAGTTGGTTTGAATATATAAACTGTAAATCAGAGACAGTACCTTCAATGTAGTGAATGCCATGTAAACAGGTATGTGCCATTACTAAAAAAACAGACAAAGAGCAAATTAGCAAGGACGAACTTCATCAGCGCATCTGTTAAACCGGCGAGAACGCAAAGTAATGAGAGCGATCCAAACTGTGGGTTTTGGGCGGGACAGGTGGCGGGGCGGAGTGGAACAGAAAGCTCTCTCAAAACGCAACCACTTGTCGAGTGTTTCATCACATGTCTGCTCTGGCCATGTGTTCTCACATGAACTTCTCACAAATTCCCACAGTGCGCACGCGTACACACACACACTCACACACACACTCACACACACACACACACACACAGTCATTTTGCTGAGTTTGTTCTACTTAGCGTAGCTGATTTAATCAGCAAAGACAGAGGTTATGTAGCAGTGAGGTGATCATTTTTTTAATAGCGCTGGTCGCACAGGCTACTCCTGGTGACATAGGTCTTGAAATTTGTTTGGACAGATCCTCAGTGCAGACTGACTAAACTTCAGTCCTCCACACAGCTGGTGTTTTTCTGATGGTTGGTAATGACCATTCAGCATTTTGTAACTGCTTTGAGCAGGGCCTCTTCCTCTTTCTAAATCATTTCAAAGAAGAACACAGACACACACACACACGCACACGCACACACGCACGCACAAAGAGAGAGAGAGAGTCCTCAAATGGAATATATCCCTCTTATAAAATTTTCACTGAACTTCCTTCCATAAAACTGGCAGTTTAGGGGTGAAGTTAAGCATACCTTTTTATTAAAAAAAAGAAAAAAACAAACAAAAAAAATAAGAGCAATGGACACAGTCTGAACCCGACCAAATTTCCAGTGAGACATGGGCCTGACAAAAATATTACCCCTTGTTGAGTAAATATCATACAACAAGGGTAATGTTTATTGTTTATGTCTGAGAATGTTCTCTCTCCGAACTGCGAGCTTTGTTCCTCTTTCATAAAAATCCATAACATCTATTTCTTCATTGATTTATCCAATTATAGCTCTTTATCAGGGTCTCCGTTAGCCAGTAATTACCAGTTTTTGCCTGGTAAAATTTATAAAGAAAAAAAAGAGATAAATTAAAAACTTGCTGCTCAAAATGTCCAACAATAATGCTCATATAAGGCGTAGCTATAACGAAGGCTATCCCCAAACAGGACGTTTGGGTTCTGACAGTGAAACAGCCTGGAGGAGGAGAGAATGACGAGGCTTACGCGCACTGCACGCTGCAAAGACACACTGGACACGTTTGATTTCAAGTCGGCAGCAGAGGACTTTGCCACAACAACAAAAAAAAAGAGAAAATAAAATGTTATCTGGTAGCCTATAGGCTACATTTGATGCCATGTAGGCCCAGCCTTTTCTTAAAAATGCTGCGGATGTTTGGTAATAGCCTACACTTGAGCGGCTGATGCTGAGGTTTTGCTGAGTCGTTACTGTACATTTTGCTTAATCGTTACTGTTCATTAAACAGTCAGACTGATTTTAGGTCGTTGTCATTCTTTCATCAACCTAGGTGTACATTATACTAGCGTTTGTAACAAGGACTGTCACTGAAACACGACCAGTAAGTTTCAAATTTGTCTGGTAAATAAATTCGTTCTGGACACCGGACCAGCAAGAAAAATCCTAGCTGAAACCCTGCTCTCTATGTAAACTGCACTGCTGACCTGATCCACAGAAGGCAGAGACTAAACACTTCCTGTTTCATGGGCGGGGGGGGGAAAAAAAGAGAAGACTGCAGCCAGCAAGGAGAGTGTCAAATAAAAAAAACAAAAATCAAATGTGTGTAAGAGATGACATACTTTGAGTGTGTGTGTGTGTGTGTGTACCATAGCAAAGAAAAATCGCTGAATTAACAGAAGTGTAATTGTAGATTGTGTATATGTTTGTGTGTGTCTCACATGGACGCACTCACACCTGCTTAAAAGGCTGTTATTCAACATCAGTAAAGCACAGTAAAGATACTGGGGTGAAGAGAGACAGACAGGCAGATATAGAAAAAGACACAGATATAGATATAGACAGAGACCCAGAGAGGCATGGTAAACTGGTTAGTGTAAGTTTGTGAAGGTTGTTTGGCTGAAGGCTCTGAGCTATTACAGCTCCAGACTAGTGTATGCACACGGGGTCAGTGTGAGAGCAGTTGGCACAGGACAGTTTTCCCCCTATGTGTTTATATAAGACTGGAACTGTTTCGTTCTGTCTCTCTGACTCCTATCTATCTTTTGCAATACACACTTACACCCACACACCCACACATATACACCTAAAGAGACACAAATGCTCACACCCATATGCATACCCACATCCTCTCTCTCTCTCTCTCTCTCTCTCTCTCTCTCTCTTTCTATCTCTCTCTCTCTCTCACACACACACACACACACACACACGCCACACACGAAAGAGAGAGAGAGAGAGAGAGAGAGAGACAGACAGACAGACAGACAGACAGAGAGAGAGAGAGAGAGAGACAGAGAGGTAGAGAGAGAGAGAGAGAGAGGTAAGGATACTATGGTGTGAGAATGGCGGGTGTTATTGGCACTGTTTCTATTAAGACCATGTGAAATGAGAAATCTCCCTGTATGAATGTGAGGTGAAGAGTGACAGTGACTTTAGCTCAGTTTAGTGTGATGGACTGCAGCTCCACTGCTCCAGTTTAAAGAGTGATCAGATCCAGATTTAGTCTGGCCTTCTGTAGCCCTGTGGCCTGAATACAGCCCTGCAGGGACCTGTCACCATCTAAATAGACCCTTTCATGGAAAATTCAAATGGGGCTTGAGAATCAAAGACTGGGTTGACAATGATGAAGATGGTGATGTTGATGTTGGTGGTGGAGGTGATAGTGAAGATAAACATAATGATTTTACCTAAAAACTGAAGCAGTAAAAATCACCATCCAACTCCCAAAATGGCTGAAGAAACTGGAGAGAATGTTTTAACCTTTGACCCCTTTTCAGACCTTTATCATTCTATTCATACATTCTGCACACGTTTCACATTTCGCCATATGACCACTTACACATCATCCACACGTGTGTGTGTGTGTGTGTGTGTGTGTGTGTGTGTGTGTGTGTGTGTGTGTGAGACTGTGTGTGTGTGTGTGTATGCATGTATGTATGCGAGAATCCAACTGTATTTCTGGATTTTTTTCCCTCCTAGCAAGGGAAATAGACCCAATACGGACACTAAGTCCTATTTCTATGGTAACCACTCCTACGATTAGACACAAAGATTCACACGCACAGTGAGTATGCAAGAGAGAGAGAGAGAAAGAGAGAGAGAGACGGACAGAGAGAGAGACACACAGAGAGAGAGCGAGAACGAGAGAAAGAGAGAGAGAGAGAGAGAGAGAGAGAGAGAGAGAGCGAGCGAGAGAGAGGTGGGTATTACGAGGTACTTAAAAACAGTTTCTAAATCCAGTAGAAGGTCATTTCGACCAAAATTCTCCTGATTCTCCGAGGAATTTCAAGGCACACAACATACACACACACACACACACACACACACACACACACACACACACACACACCATTGTCATAAATTCAGTGCTCAAGTCCATATTTTGTGCGCAAGGAGGCTTTCCGGAATGTTGAAAGTCATGACACAAACTGAAGCAATGTATTGCGCAAACTCTTTCTCACTCTTTCTCTCTCTCTCACACACACACACACACTATAACGGAGCACGCTTACATACATAACTGGAACCAAAAATCGTTCAAATTAAACCTCTTCACGCACTTGAACCATTAATGTAGAAAGCGTGTAACGCACTCTTGTCGGTGGAAATACTTTAAAAACAGGAACTAGTACAAAAGACAAAGGGTGAATTAGTTGTGCAAAGTTCTCATTTTAAGCGCAACTGTAAGGCTCCATCTAGATAGTAATTAAGATGTCTATCTACGTAAGGTACACGCAAAAAAAACACTGTATTTAAAAAAAAAAACGTTATAGCGTTTTTCTTGCGTACAGTAATGAAGAACTTTGAAAGGTTATCCTCAATGACTTTGGTAACTCACCCGTTCGCTTATCTCCCTCATTCTCTCCTGGCGTTTAGAAAAATCTGTAACTCGCGACATGGCCAGTAAGTAAGATCAACAGGAAGATGCAAAAATTACTCCCAAGGAAAAAAATGGTATCCGTAACCAGCTGTCAAATTTCGCAGTCCTCACTCCAAGTCCAGCAAGAGGTATGAGGTGTAATGCTGACCAAACCAAAATCATACAGAGGTGCGCGTAACTTCTTCTCTCAAACCGTTTTTATTTTCTCTCTCCCTGCCTCTCTCTCGTCGGCAGCGGTAACGCGTATTTCGTACAGGAAATGATGGATGACTGGTACAGTCAGACTGGTACAGTCTTCGCTGAGAGCGCAACACGATCCCAAACCGCGCCCACGAGATATGAAGTGTGGGAATTTCAACCAAATCTCGTTCGGTCTAAACTGTTGTGTCTGGTATGGGCGAGTGTGTAAGCTTGTGTGTGTGTGTGAGTGGACCTGGCGGTTCGGCTCTGTTGGTCCCTTATAAGTAAAGCTTTTATTAATAACAAACCGCAGGCTCCACCCGCTGTTAAAGCGAATGTTTAATGTCACAGACTAACCATACCAATGGACACACGCAATGGCAAATGATCAGTTTTGAGCCAAGTGAATAGAGAGGCAGTCTGTGCTGTTCTTTTTCTGCCTCTGTGAGAAGATAACTCGCTAGAGAAGAACCTGCACATCCTGAGCAAGTTTCCAAATCTCTTTATTTGTATGACAGCAACTTCAGCTTTCAACTCTGGTTATTAATATTATAACTAATGTACCTCATACAAGTTGTGTGTGTGTGTGTGTGTGTGTGTGTGCGTGCTTAGACATGTGTGCATTATTGCAAGTCAAAAGTCATGTCTTGTGTTCACACTGACCAATAAGGGCAAGAAAAGGATGTGTTCAGTTTACAAAAGCTGGCCCAGCAGACGTCGTGGTGAATGTAAAAAACTAACGAAGTGTGAAATGTTACGACAGACTGGCTGGTTTGGTTTTGGTTTTGGTTTTGTCACGAATGGGCTGTACCATGTTGGGCCAATGCTGCTCCAGGTCACCGAGAATTCTCACAGTCTTCCCAATGACCGACCCTCGGCTGAGCTGATCATATTCCTTGTTACAGAAAAGTAAGATGAACAACATACATTGTAAGCAAGAGGTTAAAAGTATTAATGAGGTTCTGTGCTCAGTGAGCATGCAGTTGGGACATCTAATTCAAAGATACTTGTTTTGCAAACAGTTGTCAGACAAATGGTTTATATCACTTCCCTTTTTTCCTCTTTTTGGTTTCCTCAGATAAAGATTAAGCCGTGAGGTCATGTATGCTGGTCAGCTGACTTCACTTTAAAGACTAGACAACACTCAGACACATAGTGTAAAGACTAGATGACACTCAGACACTCATTGTAAAGACTAGACAACACCACTCAGACACACAGTGTGAAGACTAGATGACACTCAGACACTCGGTGTGAAGACTAGATGACACTCAGACACTCAGTGTAAAGACTAGAGAACAAAGATGCTCACAAGTCATTTTTTGCATCTCAAGTCTTTGAGGTAGAGTCCAAGTCAAGTCTCAAGTCTTTGGTCACAGGTCCAAGTCAAGTCTCAAGTCTCTTATGGTTGTAATGAGTGTCCTGTCATCTGCTGCATGCTATCCAGACTGCGCAGAACACTGCATTGCTATATCTAAGGAATTCAAAGCATACTGCATAATCATCATTCCTTTATCCATTAGCATACAGTACCAGCACTGATTAGTTGTTGTTGGTATATGATCACTTTAAACAGGCTACTGCAATGCAGTATGAGAAAAACACACAAAGAAAGCTTTCCTATAAAAAGCTAATGAGTGTATTTTGCAACATTCACTCATCTTTTCAAAATATTAATCAAACTGCTATCTAAACAAGTTATCCTCCCTTAGCTACAAAGCTAGTAACAAGTTATTGTTAGATAGCTAATACTGAGCTAACATGTTTGCTAACCGTCCATAGACGCTAGTGTTAACTTGTCTTTCACATTACCAAGTGACTAACCTATCTGGGTGCGTTTTGAGGTGCCTGAACAAATTTGATGCGGTCGTTCCAGTATCCTTTGCTTTGATACTGCACACCCTGCATTTAGCCATTCTTTTGTTTGGGCCTTGTGAGAGGGTATTATAGCCAAAGGTTTTCACAAATGACACAGCAGCTGCAGGTGTGCTCTCCATGGTTACGGTGTTGTTACTGAAGCTTACAGTCATCTGTGGCCGCGCGCATGTTTAAAGTTAAATTAAATGTCCGTGATTGCACACACACACTGTGAACAGTGAGCACTGAATTTGTCCTCTGCATTTAACCCATCCATCACGGCAGTAGTGAACACACACACCAGTCGCAGGAGCAGTGGGCAGCATTCCTTGTGCCTGGGGAGCATTAGGGTTAAGTACCTTGCTCAAGGGCACACAGCCGTGGATGTTGGTTCTGGTAATCGAACCGGCAACCCTCTGGTCACGGCTGCCAGCTACGCATGATAAGAAGAGAGGGAATGACATCAAGCCAAAAAAATAAAATAAAGATTGTTCATGAGTCCTAAATCTCAAGTCCGAGTCAAGTCTCAAGTCCTTCGAGGACAAGTCTCAAGTCACTGTGTGTGTGACTTAAATGCGACCCGAGTGCAAGTCGCAAATTCAAGTCCCCATCTCTGCTACACAACACCACTCAGACACACAGGCTAAAGACTAGACAACACCACTCAGAGACAACAACACTCAGACACACAGTCTAAAGACTTGAGAACACCACTCAGACACACAGTCTAAAAACTAGACAGCAACCCTCAGACACACAGGCTAAAGACTAGACAACACCACTCAGAGACAACAACACTCAGACACACAGTCTAAAGACTAGACAACACCACTCAGAGACAACAACACTCAGACACACAGTCTAAAGACTTGAGAACACCACTCAGACACACAGTCTAAAAACTAGACAGCAACCCTCAGACACACAGGCTAAAGACTAGACAACACCACTCAGAGACAACACCACTCAGAGACAACAACACTCAGAGACAACAACACTCAGAGACAACAACACTCAGACACACAGTGTAAACCTGGATAACACTACACAGACACACTGTAAAAAGTGGATAAGTGGACAGTGCCACTCAGACACAAAGTGTAAAGACAACACCACTCAGGCACACAGTGTAAAGACTGGATAATACTAACCATATGACAGAATTCATTGCCATATAATGGTAAATTATAGAAGCTAGTAGAGCTACTCTGAAGCACCGAATTAGTGGAGAAGCATAAGAAACCCAGTCAAGAGCCTGATGTATCTCTTTTTGGCACATTAAGAGTAGAAAAGGCCAGATGAGAATCAAAAGTGCTTGTCTCCAGTGTGTGTCCTGGTTTGACTGAGGCAGGAACATCAGAAAGAGCTGAAGATTTATTCAGCTTGGTTCCATTGTCATGCCAGCAGAGTTCTCAGAGACTCTGATAACTGACAGGTGACGAGATCGATGAGCTGGATTCACCCAGGGTCTTGTACATGGGTTTATAATGTCACATTCTGATTTTTAAGCACTGAGATGGACTGGTGACCTGTCCAGGGTGTTTCCCCGCTTTTCGCCCAATGAACACTGGGATAGGCTCCAGCACCCCCCGCCATCCTAATTAGGATAAGCAGCTTAGAAAATGAATGAATGAATGATTTTTAAGCATTAATGTGACTAGAGTCATCTGGAGGCACTGACTACTACATCAGACAGATGGCTACAGTTCCTTACTCATTCTTAATATGAGAATGGTCTTTTGCCTTGATTTGCCAATTGTGGGTGACTCAATATGTAAGATTCTTTTTTCACTGTCTTTTTTTCATTGGTTCACTGATCCACTATGTTACAGAGGACAGAGTGTTGCAGAGAGCAGTGCTGTCTGTACCAGTGTGTTACAGAGGACAGTGTGTTGCAGAGAGCAGTGCTGTCTGTACCAGTGTGTTACAGAGGACAGTGTGTTGCAGAGAGCAGTGCTGTCTGTACCAGTGTGTTACAGAGGACAGTGTGTTACAGGGAGCAGTGTTGCCTGTACCAGAGTGTTACAGAGGGCAGTGTGTCACAGGGAGCAGTGTTGTCTGTACCAGAGTGTTACAGAGGACAGTGTGTTGCAGAGAGCACTGTCCTCTGTAACAGTGTGTTACAGAGGATATTGTGTTACAGGGAGCAGTGTTGTCTGTACCAGAGTGCTACAGAGGGCAGTGTGTTACAGAGGACAGTGTGTTACAGAGGACAGTGTGTTACAGAGGGCAGTGTGTTACAGGAAGCAGTGTTGTCTGTACCAGAGTGTTACAGAGGACAGTGTGTTGCAGAGGACAGTGTGTTACAGAGGGCAGTGTGTTACAGAGGGCAGTGTGTTACAGAGGGCAGTGTGTTACAGGAAGCAGTGTTGTCTGTACCAGAGTGTTACAGAGGACAGTGTGTTGCAGAGGACAGTGTGTTACAGAGGGCAGTGTGTTACAGAGGGCAGTGTGTTACAGGAAGCAGTGTTGTCTGTACCAGAGTGTTACAGAGGACAATGTGTTACAGAGGACAGTGTGTTGCAGAGGACAATGTGTTACAGAGGACAGTGTGTTGCAGAGGACAGTGTGTTGCAGAGGACAGTGTGTTGCAGAGGGCAGTGTGTTACAGAGGGCAGTGTGTTACAGAGGACAGTGTAAGGCTGTTGTGGTATAGAAATTTCTTTACCGCGGTATTCGAAGAATGCCACCTCTGCAGTTTTCGGTAACACCCCAACCGACCCCCCTGTGTTTTATTACTTATTCATTTGAATTCACTTGTCCCACATTACGCTTCCATTGCGGGAACCAGTCAGTTCAGCGTGTGATGTGTTTGGTATGTGACGTTCTCTAGAGAAGTGGGTGTAACGAAATAGTTTGACCAAGATGGCAGAGGCTGAAGTTCACATGTAGCATGAAAACATGTATATGATTAAAAGATGTATGGACAACCATTTGTGTCTACATCAACACGGGTTGTTGTTTACATGTTACATGAACATAATCGGGGCCAGAGCGGTAGAAGAAACTCTCTCAGCAGCTCTAGTCGGACCAAATAGACCACTGTAGACCTTCATTTAAACACTCGAACGTTTGAGCTAGGTGACTTGCTTGCTGTTTCTGCGACTATGCTCTCAGAGCCAAAAGCGGTAGGGCGGAATTTGCAAGGTGTTTCACTGTGTGGAAGAGAGTTAAAAATAAACATAATTAAAAAGACCATTTCTGCATGGCATGTCTGTCTTGTCTGTTAATGTTGCCATGATGGACAGTCACGCGGATTTGTTGCAATCATTAGGCCACTTATAGTTACATGTTACATATCATATTCATATTTATTTGAATGCAATATTTACATATAATTAATAAACATGCGTATAGACAGGGATTATCATACACTGAATGTTTTCCTGCGTAACATTATTTGTTGACAGTTGCAGTTCCTCACTAGTTTTCAACACCAGACTCGCAAACTGCTTCTCCTCAGCGTCAGTCCTCTCAATTGATTTGATTGGTCAGTTGACCAGAAGATTACAATGACGTGATACGTTTGCTTAATGTTATATGCTCAGTGCAGAGGTCTGGGTGTTTCAGAATTGTTTTCTCATTCTCGTGTGGAGAAAAAAATACGTGTGTACTGTGGATGTGATCCCTCTCAAAACTGATAGAAAAAAGTGAGTTTTGGAAAATACGTGGATGCGTGTAGACGAAGCCAAAAGCTACACGAGGATGGCAGCGCTCTTAGATAAGGAGGAAAGAAGCTGTTATGACGGTAATGGTGGTGACGGGCTCAACATCGTGGTACACCTCCTAATACCGCGGTACACCTCCTAATACCGCGGTATGGCGGTGATGCGGTTATCGCTGCAGCCCTAGGACAGTGGGTTACACAGGACAGTGTGTTACACAGGGCAGTGTGTTACATAGGGCAGTGTGTTACATAGGGCAGTGCGTTACATAGGGCAGTGTGTCACAGAGGGCAGTGTGTTACATAGGGCAGTGTGTTACATAGGATAGTGTGTTACACAGTGTGTTACACAGTGTGTGTGTTACACAGGGCAGTGTGTTAAACAGGGCAGTGCGTTACATAGAGCAGGGTGTTACATAGGGCAGTGTGTTACATAGGGCAGTGTGTTACATAGGGCAGTGCGTTACATAGGGCAGTGTGTTACATAGGGCAGTGTGTCACACAGGGCAGTGTGTCACAGAGGGCAGTGTGTTACATAGGGCAGTGTGTTACATAGGGCAGTGCGTTACATAAGGCAGTGCGTTACATAGGGCAGTGTGTCACAGAGGGCAGTGTGTTACATAGGGCAGTGTGTTACATAGGATAGTGTGTTACACAGTGTGTTACACAGTGTGTGTGTTACACAGGGCAGTGTGTTACACAGGGCAGTGCGTTACACAGGGCAGTGCGTTACACAGGGCAGTGCGTTACATAGGGCAGTATGTTACATAGGGCAGTGTATCACAGAGGGCAATGTGTTGCATAGAGCAGTGCGTTACATAGAGCAGTGTGTCACAGAGGGCAGTGTGTTACATAGGGCAGTGTGTATTATTCCTGCTGTATTTGCATTCACAGTCAGGCCTCCTTCTGCTGGCACTTACTAAAAGGCCCACCAGCTATTTCACACTACATAATGAAGTACTGTTCACCTACACTCACCTCACACAAACTCTCTCTCACTCTCTCTCTCTCTCTCACTCTCACTCTCTCTCTCTCTCTCTCTCTCTCTCTCTCACTCTCTCTCTCTCTGTCTCTCTCTCGCTCTCTCTCTCAAAGCACAGATTGCTCTGTGGGCGGACATCCACACAACATTCTCGGCTCACTTGCTCTCCTCTCCCTCTCTCTCATACAGTTTCTCTATCCTCACAATCTCTGGCCACACACACACGCACACACATACACACACACATGCACGCGCACGCACACACATGCACACACGCACGCGCACACACACACACACAGAGGGGGAGAGAGTGAGAGAGAGAGAGAGAGTTACGTGGCAGTGGTGTGAGCACGTCAGCTTGTCCTTGAGCATACACATTCACCCTGATCAGTTCTCCTGAGCTGATCGATAGAGTTGATCAGCAGAGACTCCTGACTCTGTTCTCAGACGAGACTCATCACATCTGCTGCATCCACTGACGTACTTGATGACATGAGACGTGGGTGTTTGCTCAGCTGTACGCAGTTCGTGACCAGTACAAATAAATAAATAAATAAATAAATAAAAGAAAAATGTGTATCGCATCGCTCTGTATCTCTGAGCGATAAAAATCTATTCTCCTTCCATACATTCAGTGTGGCAAATCTTTTTGCTCCATACTTGCAAAACACAGTGCATCTCTTTACTCTGTACTTCTGCACTACTGCAGGGTATGTCTGTGTGTCCTGTTTTAAGAGCCACACGATGTTTTAAAGTCCGCTCACATAGCAGGGATAATCTTTGCATTTCACCTCTACATCTCAAATAATTCTGAGCGTGTGGGCAAGTGAAGTGCTACACTGCCAAAACACAGGGCACCGCCTTAGCCCCTATACAAAAGAAAAACAAAACAAAACAAAAAACAGGAGTTCCTGGAGTAAAACAGGAACAGCAACAACTGGCACTGGCATATCTGTACTGGTTTGTATTGTGCCACAATTTGGACCATTCAATTAAGTCACACAAAGACTTCTGCATTATTGTAGCAGACATATTTGAAATGTTGAGAGACTCTGTAAAAACCTGTTTAAAAATGCAGTTTCATTTGCTTGCTCTCTTTCCCTCTCTGTTTCACACTCGTTTTTTCTTGCAAAAAGACAACAAGGGTTCCCTGGGTCAAACGTATTAGAAGCCTGATTTATTCAGTCTTCTCTCTCACACTTTATCTAACATTACTGCATTATCAAAAGAGAAAGACATGCAATGGGGTTTGTTTTTCATGTGAGTTCACAGGCAACTTCCGTCCAGAGCATTAGAACATGACCTTGTTTGAAACAATGCCTGTAATGTATTGTCTCTTTCTTTTTTTTCTCTCTTTTTTTTTTTTTTACTATTTTTCACAACATTTTCTGAAGTAATCTGTGTATTTAAGTGTATGTTTTGCCTTATCCACAGTCCAGTCCGTGAGAATGATCTGTTCTATCCAATGCCTTAATTCTGTTATCGCATGCCGGTTCTTCAGTGGTAGGTAACATGCCTGGTTAGAACCATAGATTTGAGTTATGCAGTCATGACTTTGTGTGGAACTTGCCTTGTGACCAAATTTTCCACCATCTCTTAACCAGACAGTGACATTTCAGTAACGCACTTATGTCTCCTGCCTGAGAAAAAGTCTTGTTTTGTGAAACACGTGTCAAAAATAAGGATCATTCTAAAAAGTGGCCTTCTGAAAAAACGCTCTCAAAAATTTCTGTTGTTTGGTCCATATCCATAGAGACAGAGGTCACACCGTCATTCTCCAAGACCATATTCTGTTCTTCTAGAGATTTTAAAATGAAATTATATTCATGTTAAGTGACCGTGAGTCTGTTGAGTTTGATTCATTTCTGTTAGGACTCCTACAGCTTTTCAAAAAACTGTTTTTTTGGGGGGTTTTTTGTGCTGAGAATATCAGGTAGGACATTGTGAGGAAATTGAAGTACCTCAGTCAAAAATAGCTAAAAAAAAATAACTCAATAATTCAACATCACATCCAAATATACCATCATGCTCACATAAGTCTTAATGCAGAGAATAGTTCTCACTCTGACGAATGTTCCCCCTACTACTGTCATGGCCTGTCCATGGAACACTGAGTGCAATTAGATATTACATAATAACCCAGGGTGGTTGTTTTATTTACCATACTTTTCAATAAAGAATTCCTAACAACGATTTTCCGAGGAAAGGTTTGTGTGAAATGCGTCAGCGGAGCCTGTGGAAAGAAGCGGGCTGAATCCCAATGCTTTGCCACAGAGGGTGTGGTCCACATGCCCAGATCTGCCAGCTCTGTTTGCCTGGACGTTGGGAGCGACACGGGTTTCAGGCGTAAGGAATCAGGAACAGGTCTATTCTGTATCTGGCTGTAACTCTGCACAGAGAGCTGAGCGTTGCCGTGGGTTACCGCTGCTCTTCAGAGGCGTTATTATGGCAGGCATGAGAAAACAGCGTGAGTGTGTGTGTGTGTGTGTGTGTGTGCGTGTGTGTTTATTTTCTGACAGTAGAGGTTATTATATGTGGGTGGTTTGTCATCGGCAAATGTTTTTGTGTGTGTGTGTGTGTGTGTACATGTTTGAGTGATGATGATACCAAAACATCACAAAATACAGCATACATGTATGCACACCTACACACACACACACAGACACACAGTTTAGGAGGCACAGACATGATAAACAGATGTGTGTGCCCTGAACACTCTTCTTCCTGCCCCTGCACAGAGGCTCCACAGAAATGCATACAATCAGCATAGAACAGTACAGAATGTCTGACAACCTCAGCCTACTCTCCCTCCATCTCTCCCTCCCTCCCTCTCTCTCCCTCTCTCACACACACAGGAACACGCGCGCACACACACACACGCACATACACACAAACGCGCGCACACACACCCAAACACACACACACATGCACATACACACAGCTGGAGCAATTTGCTGGAACAGCTGTATGTTTACAGTTGTATTGTATACAGTAGAGCAAGACCGCTGTATTTAATGCCTGTTTGTGTTTTGGTTACTCAGTTTAAGTCATGTTTAAGTCATGTTCAGCTGAATGGACAGACTCTTCCCTCCTGATTCTTTATGACCCTGAGAAGTGCTGAGAGTTTCCAGCTAAACAAACGAGAGGCTCTAACTCCAGAGAGATCCACTCCAAGAAGCATAGGCATGGCACGGATCAGGAAAATTCACACGGAAAACCTGTCACACTCACGAGTTACAACATCGGTGGGGAAAAAAACAGAAATTACAACTCTGATAAAGAGAAGGAAACAGAGGGGTAGCAGAAATCTGAGAAGAGTGTTGGATTTGAAGAGGAAGACATGTAATGTTGGGTGTTTGAAGAAGAGATGAATTGAGTTGGGTTGTGTGAAGAGACAGCGAGGTGTGTTGTGTCATTCCAGTGTGGACACAGACAACACTGGTGGGTGGTTTTTGTAGCTACCAAACTGGCTGTTAAGTTCAGCTACATCTGATGACAGCTGAAGAGCATGTAGTTCCTCTCGGTGCAAAGGAGGGTTAAAGGGTTAAGGCAAAAGCCCCGGGGGAAATGATACTGAGTGCCTTTGCTGTGGTTGCCAGTTTGAATGTCAGCGATCCCACTGTGCATCAGGAAGACGACTGTCTATGTTCTGGGACTGTCAGCTGAACAAGGCGCCCCTCACACCATCGGACGTCTCTGACCAACCAACCCCTGGGCCTAACCCTGATCCTCACGTCGATGAGGCATCTGCACAGTCGCTGAATTTAGGTGAGATGGCACGGCCCTCCTCCATGTGCACCTCCTCCTAGTCCTCCTACTCCTCCTCCTCATGGAGGCGCTTACAGACAGGGCAGAGGAGAAGAAGTGGTGGCTGACTTCACATGCTTTAGAGGAAGCGATGCAGGGGTCATACTGGTGACCTAAGAGCCGCAGGGGGAGGGGATCAAGAGTGAAGGTGCAGTGTGGGGATTCCCACAGGGGGGCAGAGGGAAGTGTTAGTGGAGAGATGGTAGTTTGTAAACAGTTAGGGGTCATGCAGTAGCCCATCCTGTGCAGAAACAGACACATAATGTCTGTTTAAATGGCAGTTTGCACGTTCGCAGAATTATTTAGGTCTCACATATAAATCTTCTCTATCGAATATGCAGCAGTGGCAGATACTCGGTATAATTATTCCATATGGGACCGCAATAAGTTGTGCTGGGTCGTAAGCAGTAAGCGATTTGTTATTTTTTGACAGGGGGGAATGGCCCGATGGCCAACACGGGGGACAGCCCAATACACGCACACACACACACACGAACACACAAACGCGCATACACACACACACACACAGACAAAAAGAAAAAGAAATCAGTCATTCTACAAATGCCTGCAGCCCTTTCAGTCACAACTGTGTGTTTGTGTTTTTGTGCTATGAGGTCAGCTACAGCTAAGCAGCTGATGAAACTGTGTGTGTGTGTGTGTCTGTGTGTGTGTGTGTTATAAAGACTAATCATATGATTCACAGTCGGGGTCAGACATTGGTCTGTGGATCATATGTTTAGAATAATCACTGATGAAATACTCTTTGAAAAACAGACTTCTGTTTTCAGGGTAATAGAATAAAGAGAAGAGAAGAGAAGAGAAGAGAAGAGAAGAGAAGAGAAGAGAAGAGAAGAGAAGAGAAGAGAAGAGAAGAGTGTGTGTCTGTGTCTGCCTGTGTGTGTGTGTGTGTGTGGTAGTGTGGTGTTGTGTGTGTGTGTGTGTGTGTGTGTGTGTGTGTGTGTGTGTGTGTGTGTGTGCCCCATGTATTCCCATCTTTCTGGAGACCGGTAAGCCCCCAGTAAAATAGCATGATCTGAAAAACGTGCCTGGTGGGGACCAAAATGCTGCTTCCCTCTCTATCTTCAAGAACCTCTTGAAGACTCACCTTTTCCGAGAGCACCTCCTTTCCTAACACCTAACACCTCTAACACCCTAACACCTAACACCTCTAACACCTCAACATGCCTCTCTCGCACCTACTGCGTTCTTCTCTACCTACTCTCCCACCTTAGCCTTGAAAGAAAACTCACACTTATTGTTTGCACTTTAAACAGATGTAATACTTAGTGCTTACGCATAGGTCTCTCACTATACTGGAGCTTGAATTGTTTCCCCACTTGTAAGTCACTTTGAATAAAAGTGTCAGCTAAATAAATGTAATGTAAATGTAGTGTGTGTGTGGCAGTGTGTGTATACTTGCGTGCGTCTGTGCCAGCATGACAATACCCACATTCTCTGGGCAAGATGTGGCAGGTCGATGAAGAAAGCCATTAAAAACACAAAACTGACGCCTGTGGAAAATTACATTCCCTGTATTCTGGCTCATACCATCAGTCCAACAGTGCTGACCAAACCAACGATGATCACAAAAGAGAATGTGTTTTGCAACTTGTCTCTGTTTAGAGGCAGGTTAATATGATTCATCCCTCACAAAGCTCACCTCTCCAGCCCCCAACCACTTCACTGAGACGACTTTACACCACTCTGAACATACCTGACTCAACAGGAAGATGAGCCAGCAGAGAGGGAGAGAGAGAGGGAGAGGGAGAGGGAGAGGGAGAGGGAGAGGGAGAGGGAGAGGGAGAGAGAGAGGGAGAGCGATTTATCGTGATATGGCAAGGTGACGGTAACACTGTGCCAAATGTGATGCATTATGTCTTAACTCTATGCTTGTAATATGAACCAGTGCCAGTCCTGGCACTTCCAGCATGAAGGTCATGTAAAATGAAAGTGATCTCTCTCTCCTCTTGTACTTGTCTGCCATCTAGGGGACAGCCAGGAAAGTGCAATTCATTTTAAACTTCGTGGAGAAGCATCTGATCTCTGAAATGTCGCTACAAATTGTTTTACTTGTGTTAAATACATAAGAATCATTTTGGATGGTGCAATGTAAATACTGTTAGGTGGACTAACTCATGGAAAACCCCATACACTGCACGCTTCATATGTCTCTATCCGCCTCTCACTATCTCCATCCTTTAACAGGACGTCCATATATGGCCTTGTACTGTTTCCTCTGCCAAGTTCTGTACAACAAAGTATCCAAGTCACACAGCCGTGATTTATTATTGCATTTTTTTTCTTTTCATTTAAAGCACTGCTTAGTTCTTGGGTCTTTTTCTCTTCTTTCTTTCTTTCTTTCTTTTTCAAATTCATCTTATGGAGCAGCAAATTTATACGGTCCCCTTGTGCTAACACTCTTCATCTAATTAATAAAGATTGGCTTCATGAGTAGATGAACTTCATCAAGTGTGACAATGATCAGTAAGAGCGAAGATTTTCTGCCCATTTGATCCCCAAGGCCAGAGGGCTGGATTTGAAAAATAATGATTTAGATCAAGGATGTGTTAAGGAACACATGCTGTGTTCAGGATCTCTCTTGATATGGTTCACACAAGGGTTCAGTACTGAAACAGCTGTTTTTTATCATCTATATGAAACAGCTATTTTTTATGTGAGCTCAAAAAAGATTCCTGGACATCCAGAACATGTGTGTGATTGTCTTCTTTCAAGTCTTAGTTTTAAAAAAAAATACTTGTGTATATTGTTGTTACAGAGTTGAACAGCCACAACTCAGTGTGGAGAATTCCAGACCTCTCTATACAGGTATACAGGTATACAGGTATACAGGTATACAGGAATACAGGTATACAGGTATACAGGAACACGTTGGTCTCACCTTGCTTTTTGTCATCTTACGCAGGAAGCTGAAGGTTCGCTCGATGGCGTTCCCCGCCGGATCTCTTTTCTCATCCCTCTCTCCATCCATCCGCTGTCCTTTAATATCCCAACCCAACGCTGACAGTTCACCATCAATACTGTGAGAGAGAGAGAGATATGTGATATGGTTACAAGAGAAGAGAAGAGCAGAGAAGAGAAGAGAAGAGAAGAGAAGAGAAGAGAAGAGAAGAGAAGAGAGGAGAGGAGAAGGGAAGAGAAGGGAGGAGAGGAGAAGAGAAGAGAAGAGAAGAGAAGAGAAGAGAAGAGAAGAGAAGAGAAGAGAAGAGAAGAGAAGAGAAGAGAAGAGAAGAGAAGAGAAATGTGAAATAAATTGAAAGTAATAAATTATAAGTAAAGTGGATGAGAAGAGGTGAAGACAGGAAAAAGAAAAGAATCAAAGTGTGTGGATGAAAGCAAAGGAAAACACTCACCTGTGAGTAGATCCTCCAAACTGAAAGTATGGATCCTTCTCTGGGACAAACAAAGCCAAACACAGACTCAGCAAAACAAAAAGAAATACACTCAGACAGGTCTACACTGAGGTCTACAGGTCAGAGATCAGTAATCTGTTTTCCGTCAGCGGAGAGAAGGAGAAAGAACAGGGGCTGGCGTCTGGAGAAGATGAAGATGAAAATGAAGATGAGGATGAAGATGGTGATGAAGGAGACTTTGTTTTATTTTGAAGGCCTGGAGAAAAGACTGAAGGTTCTGAGGGAATCAGAGTGACAAGAGAAGAATCACACAGTAGTAATATCACACACACATACACACGCATGCACACGCGCACACGCACACGTACACGCACACGCACACGCACAAAAAACATGCATGTACACGCTCGCATACACACACGTGCACACGCACACTCACACACACGCCCACACACACACGCGCGCATGCACATGCTCACACACACACACACACACACACTTCTTTAGCAGTCTTTACCATAGCAGTGCGAGCGTGGCCGGGAGGTGGAGCTTGTGGATGCTGTCCGCCGTAACACACAGAGAGTAGGAGCTGAGGCACTGCAGCCCTGCATCTGATTGGACTGTTCCTGAAAACAGTATGCAGCTTACTATTGTGACATCACACATCACACTGCAGCCCTGCATCTGATTGGACTGTTCCTGAAAACAGTATGCAGCTTACTATTGTGACATCACACATCACACTGCAGCCCTGCATCTGATTGGACTGTTCCTGAAAACAGTATGCAGCTTACTATTGTGACATCACACATCACACTGCAGCCCTGCATCTGATTGGACTGTTCCTGAAAACAGTATGCAGCTTACTATTGTGACATCACACATCACACTGCAGCCCTGCATCTGATTGGACTGTTCCTCAAAACAGTATGCAGCTTACTATTGTGACATCACACATCACACTGCAGCCCTGCATCTGATTGGACTGTTCCTGAAAACAGTATGCAGCTTACTATTGTGACATCACACATCACACTGCAGCCCTGCATCTGATTGGACTGTTCCTGAAAACAGTATGCAGCTTACTATTGTGACATCACACATCACACTGCAGCCCTGTGTCTGATTGGACTGTTCCTGAAAACAGTATACAGCTTACTATTGTGACATCACACATCACACTGCAGCCCTGTGTCTGATTGGACTGTTCCTGAAAACAGTATGCAGCTTACTATTGTGACATCACACATCACACTGCAGCCCTGCGTCTGATTGGACTGTTCCTGAAAACAGTATGCAGCTTACTATTGTGACATCACACATCACACTGCAGCCCTGTGTCTGATTGGACTGTTCCTGAAAACAGTATACAGCTTACTATTGTGACATCACACATCACACTGCAGCCCTGTGTCTGATTGGACTGTTCCTGAATACACAATACGGCTCACTAATCATCAATACAGCTCACTGACATCACACATGCACAACATCCAGAGAAAAAAACACAGACTGTACAGTGCTGGCATTACTGTGGAGTTCACTGTATCACCTCTCACACTGGTGTTAGTGTGAGAGGCCATTCTGAGCTTTTGACATGCTCAAATATAAAGGAAAAAAAGTCTTAAATCTCTCCATCAGAGCCAAATGGAGAACCGTGTTTTGAAACACTGCTGGCCTGTCAAAACTATGAGTTTAATATGATCCCTGGCTAAATATTTCTTTGGCTCAATATTTACCAGATGAAGCCTCAGAAGATCCAGCAGCTGCAGGTAAACACACATACAAACTCATGACTAATGATAACTGTTAACCACGGCCTCATGGAACAGACCATAACGTTTCCCAACAATCCATGCGTCAAAGACTCTGTTTTTCATCCATAGCTGATGGATGACCAGTGCCATATCAGCAGCTGCTTTGAAGCTATCCTAACTAAACGTTAAAAAGTGACTTAACTAAACTCAACATCATAAAGATACACCTTACTGTTTATCTTCTATTTTTTTTAGTCTAAATCTAACGAAACATGGGGAGTGAAGTAAACTCATTAAAATGATACAGTTAGTGTAAAGAGAAGCAGATACCATGGGTGTGACTCCTGCTGAAACTTGACTCAAAGTTCAACTGAAAGTTTAGTTTGGTTCAAAGTTTAACTGAATGTTTAGTTTGGTTCAAAGTTACACTGAAAATTTGGTTTGGTTCAGTTTGGTTCGAAGTTAAACAGAGAGTTTAGTTTGGTTCAAAGTTTAACTGAAAGTTTAGTTTGGTTCAAAGTTATACTGAAAATTTAATTTGGTTCAGAGTTTAACTGAAAGTTTAGTTCGGTTCAAAGTTTAACTGAAAGTTTAGTTTGGTAAAGTTTAACTGAAAATTTAGTTCGGTTCAAAGTTTAACTGAAAGTTTAGTTTGGTAAAGTTTAACTGAAAATTTAGTTCGGTTCAAAGTTTAACTGAAAGTTTAGTTTGGTAAAGTTTAACTAAAAGTTTAGTTTGGTTCAAAGTTTAACTGAAAGTTTAGTTTGGTAAAGTTTAACTAAAAGTTTAGTTTGGTTCAAAGTTTAACTGAAAGTTTAGTTTGGTAAAGTTTAACTGAAAATTTAGTTCGGTTCAAAGTTTAACTGAAAGTTTAGTTTGGTAAAGTTTAACTAAAAGTTTAGTTTGGTTCAAAGTTTAACTGAAAGTTTAGTTTGGTAAAGTTTAACTAAAAGTTTAGTTTGGTTCAAAGTTTAACTGAAAGTTTAGTTTGGTAAAGTTTAACTGAAAATTTAGTTCGGTTCAAAGTTTAACTGAAAGTTTAGTTTGGTAAAGTTTAACTAAAAGTTTAGTTTGGTTCAAAGTTTAACTGAAAGTTTAGTCTGGTAAAGTTTAACTAAAAGTTTAGTTTGGTTCAAAGTTTAACTGAAAGTTTGGTTTGGTTCCCACA
>NC_044506.1:23004450-23034450 GCF_902362185.1 Chanos chanos
TTTTATTTAATATCGTATCAAAACTAACTGGGAATAAGAGCTCCTCGGAAACAGGCACACCATCAATATTCAGTGGCGACGCATTCATGAATTTTTTCAGTAGCAAAATTGAAAATATCAGGCAAACAATCCAGGCTATAAATTTTAAACCAGATAATTTGATCACTAACACTGTAGATAACAATATAACTATATCAGATCAGCGATTAGAATGTTTTACTCCCCTTCAAGCGACCGAATTAACCTCACTAATTTCTTCATCAAAATCACCAACTTGTGTAGTAGATCCCTCACCTACACATTTCCTCAAGCAGATACTACCAGTAGTCATCGAACCGCTTCTAAAAATAATCAATTCCTCCCTTAGCACTGGCTATGTACCTAAATCTTTTAAACTAGCAGTTATCAAACCCCTAATTAAAAAAACTGACCTTGACCCCTGTTCGTTGTCCAACTACAGGCCAATATCTAACCTCCCCTTTATCTCCAAGATCCTAGAAAAGGCTGTAGTACAGCAGTTATGCTCATACCTACATAGGAGTAACATTCATGAAATGTATCAGTCAGGATTTAGGCCTCATCACAGCACAGAGACAGCACTGGTTAAAGTTGCAAATGACCTATTACTGGCCTCTGATCAGGGTTGTGTCTCCTTGCTTGTGTTGCTTGACCTCAGTGCAGCCTTTCACACCATTGATCATACCATTCTCCTTGATAGACTAGAAAATGTTGTTGGAGTTAAGGGAACGGCCCTCTTATGGCTTAGGTCCTACTTGACTGATCGTTATCAGTTTGTTGATGTAAATGGTGACTTCTCTGCACATACTGAGGTAAAGTTTGGTGTTCGGCAAGATTCTGTTTTAGGCCCACTGCTTTTCTCTTTATATATGCTACCTCTAGGTAATATTATTCATAAACACGATATTAGCTTCCACTGCTATGCTGATGACACACAGTTGTATGTCTCAGCGAAGCCAGACGAGAGACACCAGCTTAACAAAATTGAGGAATGTCTAAAGGATATTAGGCACTGGATGCTTACTAACTTCCTCTCACTTAACTCTGAAAAGACAGAAGTACTTGTACTAGGATCACATGCAGCTAGGAGTAAGCTTTCCGATCACATAGTTACTCTGGATGGCCTTTCTCTTTCATCAGGTGCGGCAGTAAAAGACCTTGGGGTAATTATTGACCCCAGTCTTTCATTTGAAGCTCATGTAGATAATATTACCAGAATAGCCTTCTTTCATCTTAGAAATATTAACAGGATAAGAAATGCATTGTCATTTCAAGATGCTGAAAAATTGGTTCATGCTTTCATTACCTCTAGGTTAGACTATTGTAATGCCTTACTGTCTGGATGTTCTAGTAGGTGTATAAATAAGCTACAGTTAGTTCAGAATGCAGCTGCCAGAGTTCTTACTAGAACCAAAAGATATGATCACATTACCCCTATCTTATCCACACTGCACTGGCTCCCAGTCAAATCTCGTATTGATTATAAAAACTTACTGTTAACCTATAGAGCACTAAATGGTCTTGCGCCACAGTACCTGCGCAAACTCCTGGTCTTTTATGATCCACCACGCCTACTTAGATCAAAAGGTGCAGGCTATTTGTTGGTACCTCGAGTTGTGATGGCTACAGCAGGGGGCAGAGCCTTCTCTTACAGAGCCACACAGTTATGGAATTGCCTCCCAATTAATGTTCGAGACTCAGACACAGTCTTTATGTTTAAGTCAAGGCTGAAAAGTTATCTGTTTAGCCAAGCCTTTTGCTAACAGCTCTTTACTAGGCAAAGGAGCAGATCTGGTGGGTTCTCGGGCATAGAATGTTTGGTGAATTGGGATGTTTGGATGCTGTACCCCCCCCCCCCCCCCCCCCCCACTCTAACATGTTCACTCAGGTTTGTTGACGGTGGAGTGGGTGGCCGCCTTGTGTCCCAGAGTGCCATCATGTCTGTATTACCTTCTAGTTCTCCCTTTTAACTATGCTGTACTAGCTAGTCTTGCTGGAGTCTCTGCCTGCACTTGGCACACGATGTATATTTTCCCTTAACCATTATGTGGAAATGAACATCTAACAATGTCTCGCTCTCTCTCTCTCTCTCTCTCTCTCTCTCTCTGTCGAGCCACACATACTACTCCTGAGATACCAGTGATCCTGACTCCTCCCGCCCTGTGGACCGATCCATCCTGGTGTTACCATCTTTCATCCCCCTGTCAGCCTCCTGTCAGCATCGCCATCCCCTTTGTTCATGCCCAAATTTACTTTCAATTGTAACTGCCCACGTGGTCGGCACCTATTGCACACCTGTCTGGCCAAGGAGGGGTCTCCTCTCTCTGTGGTCCTTCTCAAGATTTCTCCCATTTTCCCATTTCCCTCTTGGGTTTTTGAGGAGTTTTTTCTTGCCCGCCATGAGGATTAAGTCAGGGGGTCCAGTCCTGTTTTGATTTGACTGTTGTGGCCAACATAAACTTGAACTTGAACTTGAACTTATATTATTTCATAGTCTAAAATGCCATCCCATACCACTCCTTAAATACACACTTCCATGAGAACTCAGATCTGTTTCCTCTCGGCATTCCTGTCACTCTAATAATGCTTCTCACTGAATGTCATGCCAAAGAAGAACTGCTCATTTTAGGCATACAAAGGACAACATTTTTAGACAATAAATCTAAAACAAACATTATGTCATGCCATGACACACCTGTGCCTTCTACCATGAGCTCTTTCTTATTTTTGTGTAAATAACTGTTAGCTGCCACAGACCTGGTCCAGACCTCATCTCTCTGTGTCCAGACCTGGTCCAGACTTCATCTCTCCATGTCCAGACCTGGTCCAGAGCTCATCTCTCCATGTCCAGAACTGGTTCAGACCTCATCTCTCCATGTCCAGACCAGGTCCAGACCTCATCTCTCCATGTCCAGACCTGGTCCAGACCTCATCTCTCCGTGTGTTTCTCTTTTTGAC
This sequence comes from Chanos chanos, assembly GCF_902362185.1. Classification (NCBI taxonomy): domain Eukaryota; kingdom Metazoa; phylum Chordata; class Actinopteri; order Gonorynchiformes; family Chanidae; genus Chanos; species Chanos chanos. The sequence continues at coordinate 23,007,427 of NC_044506.1, forward strand.
CAGTTTTCTCTAGATTCTCATGCTTTTGCACACACTGGACTGTGTTCTTCAGTCTGTGGCCAGGGGTCTATGGAATTGAACTGGCCATGCTCCCCTTCAGTTTTCAAGTGTTCATTTCCCTTCTGTTCTTATGAGAATCACTGTGCACACACTTTAACTGTCCTCTGTCCACACAGTTTAACTGTCCTCTGTCCACACAGTTTAACTGTCCTCTGTCCACACAGTTTAACTGTCCTCTGTCCACACAGTTTACCTGTCCTCTGTCCATTCAGTTTAACTGTCCACTGTCCACACAGTTTAACTGTCCTCTGTCCACACAGTTTAACTGTCCTCTGTCCATACAGTTTAACTGTCCTCTGTCCACACAGTTTAACTTTCCTTTCTTCATATGATTTAACTGTCCACTGTCCATACAGTTTAATTGTCCGTTGGCAATTCATTTTGCTTGCCTATACACCTCAAAAGCCCTCTACTCACACAGTTTCAGCTAATGACTGTCCATACAGTTTAACTGTCCACTTCTTTTACATTTTCAGGTGGACCTCAGTGAATGGTACTGTCATCCAAGCACAGAATGCCACCTAACAACATCACATAATTTACAGTACCACAACGACATTTCTTCCCCCTGGAAGAGGAAGAGGGAGGGAGGTAGAAGCAGGGAATGTCTTTTTTTATCTTTTTCTTTGTTATCTTCCTTTCCTCCATCCTCCATCCCTCCTGTAATCTCTCCATCCCCCACCCACACCCACCCACTGTGGTCCTGTGTGATGACCATAAACATGCCCACCCCCGCTCCTTTGTCTGCTCCTCTCTCCTCCTCTCTCCTTTACTCTTTTTCTTCCCTTTCTTATTCGCTCTGTGGAGGAGGGCAGGAACAGACTAAGCCTGGCTGTCACTGGGGAGCTGGGAGAAAAACCATGTCAGGGTTCCCTGCAACACACACACACACACACACACACACACACACAAGCGAGCATACATACATTTGCGCACACACTTTTTAGATATATAGTTTAAGCATTGTGTTAAATGGATATGAACTAACATGGAAGCACTTTTTTCTCCTTATTTTTCACTTTAATGTGTCGCGTTCCACTCCTGATGATGTCATAATTGTCATAATTCTGCCCAGGCGAGGAGAGTGTGAGACCAGCCTATGTCTCTTCTGTCTGGCCAATCACTGTCTTCCTTTATTCTGCACCCTCTGTGACATCATCAAGCTTAGAGTCTGTGACAACCAGCCAGGCAGAGGGAAATCCTAGCCAACACATCCACCCCAAAGGAGTATAGTCAGTTATTTTCCCATGAAAGCCCTGACTTCGCTGTAACACAGCTGGGACTCAAAGCATGAAGCCTAGATGGAGGACTCAACTCAGCTATGTCTGCTATCTATCTCATGTCTATCTATCTCCTCTCCGGAGCCCCGTAAGATGGAAAAGATAAGACCACTGTGGAAGGTTTATGACATATGCCATAACTATCCCTGTCAGTCTCCTCATTAACAACACATAGTCTTTACCCCTCTCTCTAACACAGATAGTCACGCAGACGACAGGGCAGAAGAGAACTCAACAGGAGGGCTATGAAAGGAGCCATGTGTCGTAAGTCTGAATGAACAGTAGACTCCTACTCTTTCAGTCAGTCACCTCTCTTCTTATACTCATGTCAGTACCCTTTCACTTTATGGTAGAAATGATGCCTTCAGCAACAAACACACACACACACACACACACACATGCACACACATGCACACACACACACACACACATGCACAGACACAAACACACACACATGCACAGACACACACACACACGCACACGCGCGCGCGCACGCACGCACACACACACACGCACACACACATGCACACACATGCACAGACACACACACACACACACACATGCACACACACACACACACACACACACACACACACACACATGCACAGACACAAACACACACACATGCACAGACACACACACACACGCACACGCGCGCGCGCACGCACGCACACACACACACGCACACACACATGCATGCACATGCACAGACACATACACACAGACACACACACACACACACACACACATGCACAGACACAAACACACACACGCACACGCGCGCGCACACACACACACACACACACGCACACACACACACACACACACAAACACACACACGCACACACACGCACACGCACGCAGGGTTCACAGATATGCTCTACCACTCCATGTTAATCACTGTCATGCATTTTGCTTTTCTATCTGTCCATATTTCTTACTCATTCTCTCCCCAGCCTTTATTCATTGGCTCTTTTGCTGTTTTTAGAACTCTTGTTTTTTCTAATGTAAGGGCGTGGATCTTCTCTCTCTCTCTCTCCCTCTCTCTAAACAGAGTTTAAAACAGGTTCCCTCAGGCGTAAAATCCAGCCTGTCACACAATAGTCTCAGGTGGCTAGCAGCCTTAGGGAGTCGACAGACACTGGTACACACACAATAAAGCTCCCTCTCCTCTCATTCTCTCACTCAATTACACTTTTTCTATCTCTTAATCCCCCTCTTATAATCAACACTTTTTACACTCTTAACCACTTTCTGTCCTTGCTTTTCCTATCAAAGAAATCTCTTCCTCCCTCGTGACTTCCTTCAGCTGTTTCTTTGTAACGGAATGTGATGTTACACAAGGAGGTGAGTGTGAGAGGTGATATTATGTCAAACTCACACACACACGCACTCACACACATACATTGTCAGAAGATTAAAATGGGTTCTTGTTTACTTGTTGACGTTCAGGATAATTAAATATTTTAATTAGTTTCATATGTATTAGTCTGTTAGCGTTTCTGTGAATAATACATATAAAGGCAATAAACACACTCGTTTTTAAGCAATCTGCAACGAGTCATCTAAATTAAATAAAGCTCACTTTAATCTCTCTCTCTCTCTCTCTCTCTCTCTCTCTCACACACACACACAGGTACGTAACTACACAAAAATACAAAGCCTTTAATCTGTCTTTCAGCCAAACGGTGTATGCGCACGCTTATCTGTGTGCTGCGAAAATGTTTCACTAGCTAATAAGAATACCAAGAACTTTTCGTTCAGTACACCTAGTTGGAATGGCCAGGATATAACTAAGCGACAGGGTACGGCTTTTATTGTGCAATTCCTCTCAGAAGGGAAAAAACACACAGAGAGAGAGAGAGAGAGAGAGAGAGAGAGAGAGAGAGAGAGAGAGAGAGAGAGAGAGAGAGAGAGAGAGAGAGAGAGGCACTTAAACCGTCTGAAAGGATTTCTGACTTGTGGCAATGCTGTATGTAGTTTGTTGTTTGGGGTACTCTTTCCATATAGCCTACGATCGTTGTATGTGGCAGTAATTTCTAGTTTCAACAAAAATTTATAGTTTTAGAATCAAATTTATGAATTATTTTTAAAGAGTTAGCCTACCTCTTGGCATTAAGTCTTCTCTCCTTGAGAAAGTCTTTCCAAACCAACAATTTCAGTCCTCACAGCGGTGTCCCAACAAAATAAAATAAAATAAAATAAAAAACACATTTAAAAAAAAACGCCTCAGAGTCACTTCTACAAAATCCACTCTCGGAGTTTGTTTCGACCAGACACGAATGAACCATATGACTCAGGGTAACTGACAACACACTGGAGATGGGGGACGTAGTTAAGTCTCACTCCTCGCTCCAGAAGTTTGTCGGTCCTTTCGGCACTCTGGCCAGGTTCGCAGTAAACTTAAAGCGGCTACGCCCCTACTGCCTGCGCCACGCAGCAGGTGCTCGCGGAAGGCGACTGCGCCCGGTCAATCGTGCCCGCGTGTGTGCGTGTGCGTCTGTTTGTATTGATATTAGTCTGAAATGTTCTACCCGGTCAATGGAATGACAAAGGACAGTTTTTATTTAAACCACACGTCACACATTAATTAAACCATTTAAACCATACACGAAGACGTTTTTTCTTTTTCTAAATGAGTGGTTACATTAGTAAACACACACACACACACGAACGCACACAAAACATGCACAGACAAACAATTCTGTATTGTCAATACACAGAATCCAGTAAAGCTTAGAAACCACATACAATTATACAATACGCTTTTTTTCAGGAAGAAACATGCGATCACTAAATGTAACTGATTAACGAAAATCTACCTAGAAAATTACAATATGATAAAGACAAAAAAGGGATGGATGTTGTATCATGACTCATGAAGTGACATAAATGAACGCTATAGGTTAATGCTACAGAGCCTTCTAAATTGGTTCATGGCAGCCTACGTCATCAATATGTTTACACGTACTGTGTAGTAAAACTGTCTCAACGACATTGGATCCTTCTTTGACAAGTTTATGAAGCCTAAGAATCGTTATGATTGTGCGGAACACATAAGAGAACACACACTGTGACAATGACATTCTTAAAAACAGTATATTTTTTCTTAAATAAAAATGTTTGATCCACCATTAAAAGGAGCATGTTTGAGGAGTATTGGCCTGTGCTAGTCTGGCCACCCCTTTGCATTCTTCATTCATTACAAAAAAAAAAAAAAAAAGACATCTCAGTATTGAAAAGGCCGGTTTATATTTTAGCAGTTTACATCTTTAAGATTGAGAATAAAACGTGACAGAGGCGTGATCATTATAAAGTGTGGTGTCAGAAGGAATTTAAGATTCGGTATAGCGAATGTAACTACACGTTCAAACCGTAGCCTGTTGTTGTTTTTGTGGGGAAAAAATCTCAATAAACAGTTTTAAATAATTTCATTTTATTATCGATATTATTATTATTATTATTATTATAACTGACATAATCAAATAGATTCACGGTGACATAGAGACTTCATGTGAGACTAAAACTGCTCGAAATTAATAAAGCGTAACCACTCAGTTATCTTCAGACTATACGGACTGTCATTTATGAATTGTCAATAATGTCCAGAATATCATATGACTAGTTAGGAATGTCAAGAGTCTCCCAGTTCACTGACGAACACACTGTGGTATATCAATCCACAAACGATGCAGTTTGTCTGTTGTATGCACGAGTAGTAATCTAGCACCTTACTTCAACGCTTTCTGTGGCAAAAGTCTGCCACAACTACGTCAACATTGCTACATCTGTTCGCCAGACAGTTAGCCAATACAGAGCAGTGTATCAAAGCTTAAGCATTAAGGCTGACAGCAGAATTCTGTTGCTTATATGTCCAGTAACTAAACCGGTCTTCAGGGCAAACGAAGAATAGGGACTGTGAGCTTATGGTCACAAAGTGCCTCTCGCGGCTACTTTTACCCCCTCTTATGCCCTTTCAACGATGCCGACTTAAAAACATTTTAGGGCAAACTGTGCTATCTAAATCACGTAACTTAAGTCTGCCCAGCTGTATTCTTTTAAGAAGTGTGTAACGTCAGCTGGTGTAACGTCATCCTGTTAATAAGCTACAGAAAAAGAGAGAAAAAAAAGGCCCATTCACTCTATGACCTTTCAAATCACTGCCACGCCATAAAACTGCAGCTCTGAACATTACAGTAATACTTCATGCCTCGCCCTTTCCTGTTATTATAGCTTACCCTTGTCTGAAGCCAACAAAAACATTGCTCTGCATTTGATTACACTCAGTTTGGGGTTCAACACTATGCGTCATAAAAATTGAAGAGTTTAAGTAGAAACAGATGAGACCACTATCACATTGTTTGACAGTGAGGGAAAGGGTTGTTTCATAAGGCACTTCACACAGGCCTCTCCTAATTTCTCAAGAACTCCGTGAGAATTCCAGAGGAGAGAGTTTTCTAAAACTACTGGTCTAAAATATACTGGGTTTTTTTTTGTTTTGTTTTGTTTTTTCTTTCCAGATTTATTTGTTAAAAAGACCAGTCACACTAATGTATCGCAGTTCCGTTTGCAGTGTCTGGGTTGAAAGGTTTTCCTTCGGAGTCCTCTGGTGAAGATAAGCCTGTAGCATTCCTCGTTCCACTGAGATGGAACCCGTTGCACAGTAGAGTTCCCTAAATGGTATATAGTTTACTGAGGAGCTATTTTTCTATATGTTAGATACTGCCGGAACAAAGCATGCCATTCAGTCTCAAGCCAGTGGAGATACATCACATCAGGTCTGATTTTGTTTTTGAGAGGTAGTGATCTGCCAGAGTGCTTGCATATCAAACAGCTAAGCACCACTCTATCTAAACAGTCAGTCTGTGTGCGTAGTGTCATCAAATACACAAACTGGTGCTTCTGCTGAAGCATCTGTCTCCGCCCGTCATCATTGAGAGGAGCGCAAATGGTACTTGATTTCTAACTCCCCCCAGTGGTCATTTAATGAAGTGCATCTGTCGGCCATCTGACTGGCATTGGAAGAACAGGTAGGAGTTGGGCTCTGTCTCCCCCTGCTGGTTGATTCTAGGAACTGCTGCTGAGTCTGCGTCGTATGAGAGAGGTAGGTTTGGTCTCAGTGTCCTCCTGATCACTCTCACAGTCTCTCTGTGGGAGGAGAGAGAGAGCGAGAGCGAGAGAGAGAAGGAGAGAGAGAGAGAGAGAGAGAGATTCTTTTCATTTCTGTGTTGTAATCACCACAAATACAAATGCAGTACTGAGCATGTTTGAATGGACTCCTTGACTGAGAGAAAATTATGTTAGCTGAAGCATTAATGGTGTGTTATTGAAGCATTAATGGTAAATGTGTTATTGACTTTGTCTTACCAGTTCCTGCTTTCCCAGGTCAGGCGTTTTACAAAGTAACTGCAGTTTAGTCAACCGATTACAGGCCCACACCATATTATAGGACATCTACATTCAGGAATGAGAGAGACAGAAGCAGAGAGAAAGAGAGACAATCAGACAGAGAGAGAGAAAGAGAGAGAAACAGAGAGAGAGAAACAGAGCGCGAGAGAGAGACGGAGAGAGAGAGAGAGAAACAGAGGGAGACTTAAAGTAAAATAGTGACCACAAAGTGGAGCCCTCTTATGTCCAGCGGAGATGATTCATAGTGTTATGTGTCTGTTTTCATATACAGGTATCAGTATGAGTCATCTCTGCAGAACAATGCACACTAACTAAAAACAATACTGCATTCATACAATACTGAAACACACTTACACACACTTACAGAGAACAACACAACACACACACTCACACATACTGAAACACACTTACAGGGAACAACACAGCATTCAAACAGTACTGAAACACACAAAGACACACACACACACACACACACTTACAGAGAATAATATAGCATTCACACAACATTGAAACACACTTACAGAGAGAATAAGACAACATTGCCACAATACTGAAAAACAATGATGCACACTTTTAGAGAGTGCTAGAGCATACACACAATACTGACACACTGTTCACTATAGCACACTACACACACTCCTACTCTCTCTCTCTCACATACAAAGCAACTTCCAAGACAGGCAGGATATAAACCAAGCCACAAAGGACCTGTCCATCGCATAAGTGCCATCACTAAGTCCAGTATTTAACAGTGTGTCTGAAGTGGGATTCAAACCCACACCTCCATTCAGAGACCAGAGCACCCATCTACTCAGAACACTGTTAGCCTTGAGTCTGACACTGGAGACCACTCTGCCATCCTGACGCGCCAAAGGCCCCAGAGTGTTGTCTAGCCATGGCTGGACTTGTCCCTCACTAGCTGAGACTGTTACTGAGCTGCTGCTGAAAGCCACTGCTTCCAGCTGGATGAAAGACACAAGTCCCTGGGTACGCAGCTGGGTAAAGGACCCTGGTTTGGATCTCAGCCCAAGTGTCACACTCCTGGCTAGGTCACCTTCTCCATTTCTGGGCTGGAAACCACCCCAAACCCCTGAATCTTCTTCATATTGCCCCTCCATAGAACATCACCACACCTGCACTGCTCCCATTGTCCCAGCACCTCTGGAATGCATGTGTAGTGCAGTTTGCTAAATAAAGTGGCGCTTCCGGGGCCCTTACCCGGCTCACGTCTCCCTCCCATCCCGTAACAATCTGTCTCCATTCCCCCCTGTGACACAGGCATAATGAGCGTCCAGTCCTTTACCACGAAAAGAAACAAACCAACCTTCCATTTCCTCTTTGCATTGAACTTCTTAAAGTTTTTCATGTTGATAGAGGAGCGATTTCTCTTTGCCGCCTGGCTTCTGTTAAGAGGCTGGAATATAGAGAGAGAGAGAGAGAGAGAGAGAGAGAGAGAGAGAACCTATAACAAAAAGTCAAACTCTTTTCTGTAGATGTTCAATACACACACACACACACACAGAGCAATCCTGACCTTTATCCAGGGATGGATCAGACAGTCCTCTGCTGTCATCCTCTCACTGTATACAAACACAGACAATGAGTTACACATAATACTCTCTCTCACAGACACACACACACACACGCACACACACGCACACACACACACAAATGCACACACACATACTCACACACACACACACACAAACACACACACACGCACACACACACACACACACACGTGCGCGCACGCGCTCGCGCACAAATACACACACACACACACGCGCAAATACACACACACACACATACACATGCTAATAAACAGGCACACACACACGCACCCACACACACACAAACACACACACACGCGCGCGCGCAAATACACAGGCACACACAGACACACACACACACACGCAAATACACACACATACACACACACACACACACAAACACACAGACACACACACACACACACACACACAGAGAGAGACACGCGCACACACGCACACACACACGTACAAAAGACTATGAAGTGAGAATTGCAACACGAGAATAGTAACTTCATTGAGAAATGAAATTGAAATCGCAATTTTGAAACTTTTGGTTCTATACATACACATACACGCATGCACACACGTGCACATATGCACACATGTTGTAACACCCTTTTATCTGATGCTGTTTTAAATTAAACAGATGCAGCTAAAAATGCTCCCTCATTAGAAAACACTTGCGTATGTGGTGACTGTGAAAAGTGGAGCATTCTAAATGAGGGGTTTGAAAAGAGGTGTTGACTGCATGTTAGTGTCTCTCAGACCTCTGCTCTCTGACCAGCAGTTTCTGGATGAAGTCTTTGGCCATGACACTAGTCTGGCTAAAATGCCGTTCGTCAAACTCATAGTTCATCCCCACAATGTTCTTCAGTGTTTCCTCATCAGTATCCCCTTGGAACGGGGAAAGACCACTCAGTCTGGAAAAGGAGGAGGCTTTGCTTTTGACTGGGTAAATGAAAAATACTAAAGAGAAAAACAGTTCTTTGCAAATCGACAGGTGTCATACCAGTTCATACAGCTGACATAAGAAAGTTAATACTGTATAGAGTATATGTTTACTTATCAGACACAAAGGGCTGACACTGCACTACAGTTTCAGTAATTACTATGAGTGAAATATGTACAGAAGGAAAATTCCAAACTATATTTACATTATATATATATATATATATAGACAGAGAGAGAGAGACAGAGAGAGAGAGAGAGAGAGAGAGAGAGATTCCTGGACTTGGTTTGAATGAAAGCTGCTGTAAACAGGCAGATTTAGTGCAGGTTACATTCTGAAATCAGTCTGTCACATTCCCCCCCTGAGGACCAAAGATTCTCATGGTTCCTGGAACAGAAAGCCTGTCTTACAGTTCTCTTTTTCATATGGTCACTCCTTTTACAGCAATAACTCAACACTAATGAGGGAGAGTGAAAGAAATCCAGGCCCTACCCCTGAGCTCCCCCTCCGTGTTCTGGAACACTTTAAAAACGTTATTTGCGATGGGGAAGTTCTGCTTTTCGGTTCATTTGTGTGTTAGCTGTGTATTTTCAGGCTGAGTGTAAACGTGCAGATGTCTTGTGTGGATGACAGTGTAGGCAGAACAGGCCCCGGGAGCCTTGCTGCCGTCTGACTAACACTTCCACTGCAGAAGAATGAGGACTCACAGTATGTAGGTGATTACGCCGATACTCCTGGGAAATAAAAGGGAGAAGAGAGAAAACTTTAACTTCTCAGTTTGAACTCGTGAACACACGCACTGACAGACGCAACCCAATAGGCTGTGTCTGTAGCAGATACACATACAATCATCTACAGAAATACAGAAATCACGCAACGATATAGGTATGCGTGTTATCACCCCCCCCCCCCCCCCCCCCCAAAGCTCATCAGTAAACACATTCACACACACGCAATCTCTCTTACTCTCTCTCTCTCTCTCTCTCTCTCACACAAACACAGACATGTTGTAACCTGTCTGAGACTCACTCCATGGTCTTACAGTGGGTATTTTTACAACAGCTGTGGTTCAGGAGGCATGTATGCGCCTGAGTGTGTGTGTGTGTGTGTGTGGCTACTCCATATGACTGTACACCATGTAACACTCACCACATATCTGCAGCTGTACTCAGAGGCTGGTGGTTTATGATCTCTGGAGCTGAGAAAGAAAGAGAATGAGAGAGAGAGAGAAAGGCAGAGAAAAAGAGAGAGAGAGAAAAAGAGAGAGAGAGAGAGAGAAAGAGAGCGAGAGAGAATTACAGAGAAATATCAGCAACGTCAAGTGAAGTGTTCACAAAGAGAATCATAAGTGGAAAGTGACATGCGTAATTCAAGCAATAGCAGCAATCACTTGACCCTTCACCCTCCATTTTCATTGGTCTATCTTTGTTGACAGGTTGTCTCACCTGAGTTCAAGGTTAATGAGCTTATCTGGTCAAACCACACAATGACCCAAACGCTGGCCCCAAGACTCTGTTTGCTCCAAAACACTCAGCCCACATACGTGTATAGACCTCTATCACCGCAGTCAAACACAGAGCTCCACAAAGAGTCAGGAGTCTGCAGTTCTGTGACCATGCCAACCTTATCACGCTGATTAACACACAGCCCAAATGCATCTGATATCATTCTCCCCTGTTAACCTTCAGTTCCTGTGTGAAATTCACCCCACTAAAAAAAAAACTGCACCAATACAAAAATCAGCTCTCAGCAGTGGCCATCACCCGAACTGACACGTTAAAAACATGTCTCATACGGACTTGGAAACCGGGGGCTTCCATATATTCCTATAAAGAGGAATGATAAGTACCTAACTGACATTTAAATGCTTCCGATTATCTTATCTGCCATGCATTTTAACATCTCTAGTGAGTATAGCACCTGCAGCCTGGGAAAGATCCTTTTACATCTGGACTGCCTGTTTTTGTCTCCAGCGGAGAATCGTTTTAACCCTCCACAGCGGGTGTGGCAGATGAATCGTCAGTTGAGAAGATAAACAAGGCAAGGGTGTCACGACTGAATAGCAACGGGCATGCTGCAGGTATTTGGGCAGAACTGAACGCATCTGTGCATTAAACAGAACTGAACATGGCTGAACCAAACACATCTCTGTTGAACACTGTACTCTCACATGGCTAACCTTTACAAGCACTGTGGCCGCAGTCAAGTGCTAAAGAGACAATTGTCTCTCATTCACAGTGTTTAAGCAGGTGACACTCTGAGCTGCTGATCTGAGACCAGTTGTATGGTTCTGTCTATAAGGGATAAAACTGGGGCAGCAGTTGATAAGAGCTGATCCTGGCAGGTCTGCCCATGGGGGATAGGAACAGAAGAGGTGTCATCACACCCAAGATTCGGCAAGACAAGGGACATTCCTCTTCCTGTTTGTGCCCTCGCCCGACTCTCGCTTTAACTGAAAAGAGTCATGTCACTTCCTGAACTTTGACCGTTGCCATGGAGACCACAGAACCTTGAAATATTCTGTTATTTGCCAAAGGTACAGTAAGGATTGAAATAAAAGCTTCCAAAACCACATACTCAGACTTCTATATTCACAACCATGCAGCTGAGATGCATAAGCAATCTGCTAACAGTGGTACTGTAGAAATTATGTACACACACACACACACACACACACACACACACATACACACAGAACTACACATATGCAAACCAACACTTACACACACATACCGACTTACACTCACACACACACACCCTCCCTCTCTCTGTCTTACACATGTCGAGGTACCAGTTTTTCACGTGATGAGTTAGCAGTGTGGTAGCACTCACCGATATACTGAGGGGTCCCTCCCATGCTCCTGTACTCCTCGCCCTGGTTGAAGTGATGGGCCATCCCAAAGTCAATGATCTTAATGTCAGGGCTGGCCGCCCGCTTGTCCGACAGCATGATGTTCTCAGGCTAAAGGCCAGGACATGAGGAGAGGGACGTTAATTAGACACTGTCCCTGCATTTCTCACAAACCGAGCAGTGCTTCACAAACACAGCTTCCTGGACAGCCCAGAGCTTAAAACCATCTCCAAGAACTGCTCTTTCAAACTCTGTACAACTGTGTGAAAACTAACCAGTTAAATTCAGCATCGGGGTCAGTCTCAGATTCTCTGAATCACTCCACTCGGCCAATGAAATCTCTGACATTTTACTACAGTATGACATAGGACTGCCAAAATCTCCAAACCATCACACAGTCACAAAATAAAGAACAGATTTCAGTCCAACACGTCTGAGCACCCCGTCAATGTGGGCATCGACAGAAGGTTATGGCCGGCCTCATTCAACCCCTGTGTGTGGCTTTTATTCATAGCATTTGTGTGAGGTTAGTTCCTCTGCAGGTCAGTGCAGTGAAAGATGTGGAAGGGTGGGCCTCGGTCAGCTCAGATAGAAAAAGCGAAGTTTCAGTTAGAAAGAGGAAGTATTCAGCTCTACACAACCTCCAAAGCTCACACACTCTTTCAAATCAACTGGCTAAAGCATTGCCGCACCAGAATCTAGTCAAATGGGTTTTTTTTTTTGGTTGTTGTTGTTGTTGTAGTTGTTTTTAAGTTGGAAGCGGCGTACCTTCAGGTCAAAGTGGCCAATGTTTTTGCTGTGCATGTAGCTGACCCCATGCAGAATCTGCTCAAGGAATTTAATAGCGTCAGTCTCTGTCAAACTCTCCTTTTCAGCAATAAAGTCGAACAGTTCACCTCCTCTAATCCTGAGAGGGAGAGAAAGAGTTTTAGATTAGAACAACAAAATCAAGTTCACGGGTTTAATTTTACAGGTTTTAACTGGAATGATTTTACAGGTTTACGATGGGATGGCTGTAAATACTTACACTAATGTGACTTTACAGGTTTACAATGGAATGGCTGTAAATATTTACACTAATGTGATTTTACAGGTTTACAATGGAATGGCTGTAAATATTTACACTAATGTGATTTTACAGGTTTACAATGGAATGGCTGTAAATATTTACACTAATGTGACTTTACAGGTTTACAATGGAATGGCTGTAAATATTTACACTAATGTGACTTTACTGGTTTACAATGGAATGGCTGTAAATATTTACACTAATGTGATTTTACAGGTTTATATTATAGAGCGTCTCTACAGGCACCAGGTTTGAAGACTGATGCGGGGATTCATTTACAGGTCCACTCCTGACACAGCGCAGCTATACAAGACCTGGATCTGACCTATACAAGACCTGGATCTGACCTATACAAGACCTGGATCTGACCTATACAAGACCTGGATTTGACCTATACAAGACCTGGATCTGACCTATATAACACCTGGATCTGACTTGGATCTGACCTATACAAGACCTGGATCTGACCTGGATTTGACCTGGATTTGACCTGGATCTGACCTATACAAGACCTGGATCTGACCTGGATTTGACCTATACAAGACCTGGATTTGACCTATACAAGACCTGGATCTGACCTATACAAGACCTGGATCTGACCTGGATTTGACCTGGATCTGACCTGGATTTGACCTGTATAGTCAGTGACTGAGTGTCAGCTGCTGACGGCGAGACAGCAATGCAGCTGCGTTAGGCCGTCTGTGATGATTTCTGTACTGGCTGAACTCCTCCCTTATCTTCTAATCCTCTCAGTCAGTCAGTCAGCACACTGTCTCTCATTACTCTCAGTCAGTCAGCACACTGTCTCTCATCACTCTCAGTCAGTCAGTAAGCACACTGTCTCTCATCACTCTCAGTCAGTCAGCACACTGTCTCTCATCACTCTCATTCAGTTAGTCAGCACACTGTCTCTCATCACTCTCAGTCAGTCAGTAAGCACACTGTCTCTCATCACTCTCAGTCAGTCAGCACACTGTCTCTCATCACTCTCAGTCAGTCAGTCAGCACACTGTCTCTCATCACTCTCAGTCAGTCAGTCAGCACACTGTCTCTCATCACTCTCAGTCAGTCAGCACACTGTCTCTCATCACTCTCAGTCAGTCAGCACACTGTCTCTCATCACTCTCAGTCAGTCAGTCAGCACACTGTCTCTCATCACTCTCAGTCAGTCAGTCAGCACACTGTCTCTCATCACTCTCAGTCAGTCAGCACACTGTCTCTCATCACTCTCAGTCAGTCAGCACACTGTCTCTCATCACTCTCAGTCAGTCAGTCAGCACACTGTCTCTCATCCTGTCCTCTCATAGTTTATCTCTACCTGTACTTCTGCTGCAGTGTACACATACACATACACATACACACACACACACACACACACACACTCACACACACACGCACACAAACATGCATACACACACACACACACACGCGTATATACACACACACACACACACATACACGCATACACACACACACACACACATACACGCATACACACACACACACACACCCGTATACACAGACACACACATACACGCATACATACACACACACAAACACGTATAAACACACACACACATAGAGAGACTCACAGTTCTATGATGAGGACCACCTCTGCTCGGCTCTCAAACACATCCCGCAGTGCCATGATGTTGTGATGTTGCAAGGCCTGCATGATCTCCACCTCTCTCTCCACGTTCTTCCTCTCTATCCCCAGACGGCTCGCCACCCCCCGACGCAGCTTCATAAACTTGCCTGCCCACAGAATGCCCGAAGCCCGCTCCCGAAGCTCCCGTACCTGACCGAAGTGTCCACTGGGGCGGCGACAGAGAGCATTCAAAGACACAGCAGTCAACGAACAGAAAACGTGAAGCTCCTCAGCGCCTGTCCGTACTGTGTACGTAACGTTAGAATAAATCCCCACAAAATCACCTCAGAACTGAGAGTAGAACCCTGAACATTAGGACCCTTAACATTTGTGGGAAGACTTTTCCTGAGCAGTTAAAATTCTATAAACATTTTTTCCAGGCAGGAAGTATCACACATTGAATCTGACCTGTTATGAACTTCAATAAAAGGCAATATAACATCACATGACCAATAAACCAGCAAACCAAAAGGAGAATGACAGACATCAAAAACATGTTTGCTTTGCACCAGAAGCCAATTTCCAGTCTGTCAAAGTCACCCAACAGACAGGGTTAACCAGGGCTGACCACTGGTACCACTGCACTGGCATGACCTGGAACAGCATGTGGTCAATAATGGGCTGTGAATAATTAGCATGAGAGAAATGAATAAGCCTGTGTATACACAACATCAGCGAATGCTCCCTATTCTCTCTGACATCTGGGCCCATTCAGAATTAAGGTTGTGTTGTGTAAGTTTGTTTTAGAGATAGGACTTATTCAAATAATTAAAAGCTCTAATGTGTCTCAACAACCTCTGTTTTAGATCTTCCTTTTTTTCTGTATGGTTTTGCTGTGGCCAGTGCTTTGGAAATTCCTGCAGTGGTCAGGCTGGGTGATGTGTTACAGAGGAGGGGCCTTACCTTCCTAAAATGTCTCCAATCTCATACAGATCCTCCACGTTCTCAGGTTTAAAAACAGCCATGTCTCTTCAGTTAGATTCATACACACGCGCGCGCGCGCACACACACAAACACACACACACACACACACGCACGCACGCACGCACGCACACACAAGCACACACTCCCACTCTCTCTCTCTGTTGTTCCCTCAGAGGGCAGTGGACAGCCGGTGGGTTAATGTATTGTGGTCACAGGCAGGTCAGGGTGTGGTGTGGGTGAGATGGGGGGGGGACCTAGAAACAGAGAAGATTTAATGAACACAGTCAGTTTAAACACAATGGCAGAACTAGAGCAGAACTAGTGGTAGTAGAGCTAGAACTAGATGTAGAACTAGGGAAAACATTAACTATCAAAATATGAGAACCTTTGTCACATCAATTATTCCACCACCCACCAGCCACAACACAAATGACATCTCTTTAAAATTTTTCTGCAATGCCTAAAACTTAATATTAGTCATTTTAAATGGCCAATGCACATTTCAGCCATGCTAAAAAAAAAAAAAAAACAGCATGGCTTCTTTGCCCTCTCACGGGAGGCAACCTTCACACATGGGTTGATTCCATGGTTTCCAAGGTGAGCGTTACCGTGGCGATCTGGGCCACTACACTTACATAACAGAGCTAATGGCCATTCTGTGGCGGGCTACTGTAATGACTGCTGAAAAGATGACAAGTGCAGAGCAGGCAGAGGGCCGGGACAGACAATAGATGGAAAGAGGTCAGAGCAGAACAGAGAATGAGGGAGAGAGCAAGAGGAAGGGAGATACAAATTACAAGAGCAGAATGAGATTACAAATGAGATCCAAAAAACTGTGTGTGTGTGTGTGTGCGTGTGTGTGTGTGTGTGTGTGACAGACAGACAGAGAGAGAGAGAGAGAGGTGAGGAAATAGGCAAAGAAGAGGGATTGTGACATATGCCACTAAGCTCTGGACAAGACCCAGGAAGACAGAGATTAGAGAAACAGAGGAGATCATGCTTACTATCAGTATGTGAAAGTGACAGTGAGAGAGTGTGTGTGTGTGTGTGAATAAGTGATAGAGAGAGAGAGTGAGAGAGAGAGTGTGTGTGTGTGTGTGTGTGTGTGTGTGTGTGTGTGTGTATGTGAATAAGTGATAGAGAGAGAGAGAGTAAAACTGTTAAGAGAGAGGGTTGGGTGAGTAGACACAGAGGCAGATAAGATAAGAGCATGATCACTAGTGTTAATGTTAAAAAGCACATGAAGAAAATTTGTCTTCAAATTTCCACATTTTATGAGGACATTCTTATGTTTTCTGTTTCTCCATAGAGACTTATTCTTTATATTTATAGCCTTCTATAAACTAAAAACAAAGTGAAAAGAGAGAGAGAGAGAGAGAGAGAGAGAGAGAGGTGACAGGGATGGCTTGGTTTTGTGGGAAAAGTGTTGAAAGTGAGTGTGTAGTTTTTGTCTGTGAGAAAGTGAAAATATCTGTTTTCCCAGTGACTAGAATCTGCAGATAGGAAGGAGAGAAGAAAAGAAGAAAGGCACTGTATGTTTGCAGATTTGGCACATAAGTTACAGAAGAAAAGCTGAACATTTTCAATCTTATGCAGGTGTAACCTCCCCATGCCCACACACACACACACACACACACACATACACACACACACACACACACACACACACACACACCATTTCTCTCAGTCATCTGAAAACATTTGCATTTGTGTCTCTGGTTTATGTAAACTCACTCCTCACCAGATGGCCACACACACACATTTATGTGCATGAAAAACATGAAAACATCTGTGTGCATGTGTGTGTGCATGTGTGTGTAGATGTGTGTGTGAGAGAGAGAGATTTCAAGTTCAGTCTGTTTTTATGCTCACAGTTTTTATCTTTCCCCTGATAGGATTCCCCACAGCCATAGACTCCTTGTCTACCAACCCCTTATACCAGGAAATCACTCACAGTACAAACGTCTCACACACACACACACACACACACACACACACACCACAGTCAGGCCCCATGAACCACATAAACATAAACAATAAACAATAACCTCAGTGCTCTGGTCCCACTGTGCCAATGGCCAAGTGCGGCATAGCACCGCTGTTCTCAGACCAGACCGCTGTGAGCATCACCTCCACCCAACCCACTACCTAACATGTGTGAGCAGTACAGTAAAAACCTCACCAGTAGTGAACCAGTAAAGCTGCCACTCTCCCTGAGCACTGCTCTGATTCTCTGACACGCTGACAGTCTTATATGATCAGAAAAGACGGCCTTGTCTCTATGGCTTATCCTCAGCCTGTTTGTCATTCACTGCCATATCTATTCTCTATAAATGGTTTTCCTATGTGAGGATCAGCAAACGTCCCTACCCGGTTTCCACTTCTTATACTACTATACGCACATCTGGTACTCACAATGCCACAAGAGCCTAAAACACATTCACATACACACACACGCACACACACACACACAAAGAGCAAAAGTGAAAAGGTAAATAAAGCTCCTATTTATGCTTGATACAATAAACAAATATGCAGAAACACACATACATTCACACACAGTCAGGACTGCTGCAGTAATATTACTGGGTTTTTGAAAGAGACGTTTGCCCGTGCACTCACAAAGAAAAGGGATCTCCATAAAACTGACTCAGTATAACTCACTCCTCACCAGATGGCCACACACACACATTTATGTGCATGGATAAACATGAAAACATCTGTGTGCATGTGTGTGTGTGTGTGTGTGTGTGTGTATGTGTGTGTGTGAGAGAGAGAGAGAGAGATTTCAAGTTCAGTCTGTTTAATGCTTACAGAAGTTGTCTATTATCTTTCCACTGATAGGATTCCAGACATCCATCGACTCCCTAAAGAAAAGTGATTTCCATAAAACTGACTCAGTATAACTCTAAGTATTAAACCCTCTCAAATCACAAAGTAAAACCAAAACTGCTTTCCTGCAACACTTTCAATACTTTCACAATACTTTTACTTGTTAAAATGGATAAACTGTTCTCTGTGCTATTCTATTCTATACTACTATGCTCATGCAACAGAGAATACACAGGTTCAGCTGTCAAAGTCAAGGTTTTTCACAAAGTATGAATCTCATAAGTGAAAAATGCCTGTAAAAGGCCTCAGGGGGGTGGGCGGGGGAGGGGGTAAATGAAAGTCTCAGAGGAAGAGAGCTGACATTCCCTTTTTCCAGGAACTGTCCTCCAATCCGGAGAAAAGGCGAGGGGGAGTGAGAGATCCGAGCCAAGATCCCGACACATTCCATACATCTCAGGGCATGTTTGAGTCTAAACCGAGTTCTAAAAGGATCGCTGTGTCCGGATCAGTGACAACAGACACATCTCAGGCCCTGTGTTTTCTAAGCAAACTTTTAACAGAGTGCTTGCATTTATACTAATCCCTCCTGATCTGAGATCAGTGTGTGCTGCCTGTGATCGGTATGGTCAGGACCAGGGTTGATAAAGTGGTTTTAGCTTTAGCTGTGTCAGGCAGAATGTAACTGCATTGAGTTTATCATAAACTGTAAAAGAGGTCATTATTGTGATCTGAATTTTCCATATCTAAGGGAAGATCTACTCTGTTTCCATCCATTGCATCGATGTTGACAGGACTTTTATTTTGATAGTGCTGTGTTTGTGCTGTGTTTTCCTGATGTTTTAAAGTGGTTCATGTGCCTAACTGAGCATGAGCAATTAACTGGGCCAAATATCAAACACAGTTTGTGAAAGGACAAGCTCATCAAGAAAGGAGAAGTGCCCATTTCTGGGCTGTGGCTGAAGGTGAGCAAGGTATTAGATTTTAGTTAATCACCTTTAATATTTGTGGCTTGTCCCTTAAAGTTTTAATCTACTTGTGGTTTGTATTTCTTTGTGTTGAGAGATCAGTCAGCAATCACACGAAGCCCTGGCCTTTAGGCGGAGTAACAAGGCAATAAGGAACTTTCCTTTGGCAGTTTTACTGAAATGTGGAAGTGTGTTGATTTATCTTGGGTGTCACTCAAGTTCATCTTAATTCTGACTGCGTTTTATAATTATGTATTTTGTGAAGATCTTGAAAGAGAAATAAGATTTGGAATTATTTTACGGAATTAACTGGACAAATTGTACAATGCTTTTTGTATGTTTCTCCTCAGCTTTTACAGTGTGTTTATGACAAGTACAGAGAAAAATAAAAGCTTTCATAAAGCATCAGAGAGGACCTGCCCATGCAGCTGGCATATGCCACAGGCAGTGATGGCTGAGTAATTTGTGAACTTACAGAGAAATAACTTTTACAATGTAAATTGAATCAACAACAACCAAAAAAGCCGAAGGCCTACTTCTTGCCAGTGCATGTTTTTTTTGCATGATATATAATCTGGTGAGATTTTTCTCATTCGTAGTCACAGGAGGCGGGACAAAACAGGATGTATTACTATTGGTCTTTACAGCAGGACGTAAAGATACTACTCATTCAGCACATTAAAGTCGTGCATTGAGTTACTCATTGGAATTCAAATGTTAAACAGAAAAAATATTAGCATGAGAAAAATAGTGTCGTAGTCCAATGGTCAAAATGTGCTCAAACGTCTGCAAAGTTGAACTTTCCCCTAAACAGTCATCTCCCTCCAGACAGTGGCTTCATGTAATAAACCACAGGCGTCGAAGCATCGTGCTGCATTTTAAAAAGAGATATACCTAGCAGATATTTACACAGCAGATATATGGCATTTCTAAGCAGGTGTCGCGTGTTTTTTTTTAGCACTGAGTGATGTGACAGTGAAAGGGGGTGTTGCGTGTGAAGATGTCAATCACCTGTCGAGACGCCTTCAGCAACCACATTTGTGGTTTTCAACAGAAACTACCGGCCAGTTAGTAGTAGTCTAAATTTAGCACCCGTGCTCTGAATGTATGTGTCCTCTGCAGACTTTCTTTATGTCAGCCTCACAAAACCAAAGATGTTAATTAGGTAATTAGCTTCAGTAAAAGAGAGTTCAGAAAAAGAAAACAAAAACGCCTTGCCCTGAGGGGCCGGGGAAGGAGAGATTAAATCAGAGAGGACAGGATGGCAGGAATGAAGAGGAGAGGGGAACAAAAGAATGGAGAAGCTGGGTTATATGTAATTGAATTTATAATTGTAAAGTAATTGAGTTTGCACCACAGGGATGCTTTTGGTGACGCTCTTATTAATCAGACATGAGGAATTAATTCAACTTATCCAAGACCAATACATAGTCAACGCAATACATAAACACACAAATCAGGCACCACCCTAATGCAACAGAAAGACTCATTTTCCCATTAATAACATAGATTATAGTTGGAACCATCTGACCTTCCCTGAGCACTCATAACAGGGTGGACATTAATAAAGCTTTCACATGAAGTCTTTTGTTTACACCAAACCAGAAATGCAGAGAATTGTCAGTGTGTTTGTTATGTAAGACTTGGATGTGTCAGATCTGTTGTTGGTCATGCTGCCACTTGTAATATATATTTTTATTTTAATATGGATTTAGTCAGCAGGAATCTATTGCACTACCATAGGGCCAGAGCTTTGTCTCTGGCACCAGTATAGGTGACACGATCAAATTGTTTTACTATGTAAAATAACAACCAACTCCAAACATGCTGGCTACACATACATCACGGTCCTATCCTCGAAACAACAGCAGAGTGTAACTGATGCAGGATCAGTCGAAGCCCATCACAGTAGCATCAGGAACAGTGATACTTGACCTATTAAGTGTTTTTCGTTGCATGGGCAAATACTGTTTAGTATTCTAGAACAGTACATGGCTGGTATCTCAACCCGAAACGTATTGTCACGACATTCGCTATCGCTGTAGGCAGCAATGTCGTGACTGGCTCGGCCACAGAAACATCTGGGCATTTTTATGTATCTAAAAAACCACGCACGACTGCTCCCTCAGCTTCGGTCTTCGTATGACACTGCACAGACTCCTCCCGCGTGAGCTGTAGAACGGGACAGGTCAGTGTGAGTACGGCGCCGCGGACCATGCGCAGCGGCAGTGTCAACTCAAATCTATGCTCACAACACGATTCGCGTTTGCAGACTTGTCGTTTTATTAAATGGTCACTCACGACCGTATGACGTTAATAAGATAAGCAGTTTTCACTAAGAATGAACGCAGATATGGAAATACTATTGAGATGCGGCAGAATGAGGCAGAAAACAGGTGGACTGGCATCGAGTCATCTAGCTATGACTAGTTTCTCGTCCTTAAACAAGGTACATGTGCAAACTTGTTTTTCGATTCGGTTGCTATTGGGCCATTTTAAGAGTCATAACACGTGAACCACAAATTCTAGGGGTTTTCAGTGTCATAAACGCTCTAGTATATGATATTCGCTAGAAACGTCAACGCTATTCACCGCTTAAAATGACATGATTGTTTCATGTGTAGAAATTCTCCTAGTTTCCTTGAAGCCAGTTTAGGCGATGTTGCGTCATTACGGTCCCAGTGCCTGCTTTTTCTTTTCTTTTTTTCGTCCATTCGCCATAACATTTAAAATCATGTCTCGCTACCAAGGTAAAAAAAATGTTGTTCGTTCATACCTGTATCTCGGAGCAAAGGCTTGAAGCTTTCTGTAGTCCTCAGCGGAGCTCTGTCCACCCTCGTCGCTCAAGCTCTTGTGCGCTCCAGACGCACTTTGTCAAACGAGGAAACGCTCTTCAAACCACGGTCAAAAAAAAAAAAAAACACGCCCATCAACAAGGGGGCTATTCATGCAGGTGGATTACACAAAATTGTAATGTGATTTTCAGTGCCAGAGAGTTAATGTCTCGGCAGACTGAGACTGTGTCATAAGGCGCAGTTAAAGTAGTATCACAGCGGACGCAAACAATTATTGCCTTCGCCACATCGCCCCGATTGTGAATCCAGATCAAAGGTATTTACATTGGGTTTTTTTCACAAGAGGTGTTATGCTGGCACCCAGAACACGAAATACCATGACAGTGGATGAACGAACGTCGCCACACAAATGTCACAAACACATTAACGCTTGAGTTGAATACATCATGAACATGACTAATACTAACATAAACCAGCACTATACGAACAGTGGCGGACTCAGGCTGTTTGAAGGGCAGGGGTGAAAAACTTAAAAGGGAACCTACTGCACGACACGGGGCCCCACCATCGCACAGAAAGCTATGGTGCATCATGTATGATGAAATAGTCTTCATTCTTGATTAAGACTGACAGTATGTTATTAGGCGATCCAGATTAAAAGTATAAGCACACCTAAACACACAGGGAACTATAAACCTTTAAAATGTTTAGGCCCCATTTCACACACAGCACAAATAGCACCAATAACAGCACAAATGTATGTGCTTCAGTTTTCTTTCTCTCCTCGGCCTTCTGTAATCATAGCGTAGCCCAATGCTAACCCCGCTCTTAAGTTAGTTGAAAAAGCAATTCACACGAAACTTTTAAGTCCTATGGACATTTTTTGTGCAAATTACCCTAAAATCATTTCCTTAGCCCTTAAGGAATGATTTTTACACTTCTTCTTGATTCCCAAATTGAGTCCACAGGTTAGAATAGATTCAGCTAAGTACGGTACCTATAGTTAACAATGTACTTTAAACTTTATCTGTGTCATTGTTGGCAATAATTTACTTTGTCTTTTACTATCAAATACAGTTAACCAAACATAATCTAACCTAACCTAAAGGGTACATAGAAAAATGAAAAACAGGGACAGTGCAGAGGAGATTACATCAGAACGCTAGCCAGATATTCACCTAACTTATCAGCCCCCTGCAAAAACGCAGAAAAGGTTTGTTAGCAGCCATACAATGTGTTTTGAATGTAAGCAGGATTTGAGATGTAAATTCAAAATCTTATCACAATATTTGGATGCCCCCCCGGACTGTCGTCATGGCCCCCGCTTTGGGAACGCCTGCCCCAGAGGGCCCGTTGTAGGGGAGACTGTAGAGCACTGCATCTCGTTTTCTTCACTGGGATTTATTTCTCTCCACTGCAAGGGCACTTCATGGTGTTTCCTCACTTGGAAGGGCATCAAAGAGGGCACTTCATGAGTTGGTTTTTTTTTTCATCTGAAAGGCACCTGTAGGGAACCTCAAGTTTATCCCATTGTAAGGGCGCCTATATGGCAACACATCACATATTCACCAGTGGAGGGGCATCCATTAGGAAACCAACCCACATTCTCATGCATGCAGGGACAGCCCTTTACAGCACTGCATCACATTTTATCCACTGGAGGGGCACTTCTCCATTAGAGGAGCACCTAACTGGGCATTTCGTCATGTTTTCTCACTTGTACTTCCTATACAGCACTGCATCCTATTTACCCTATACAGCACTGCATCCCATTTACCCCATACAGCACTGCATCCCATTTACCCTATACAGCACTGCATCCCATTTACCCCATACAGCACTGCATCCCATTTACCCTATACAGCACTGCATCCCATTTACCCCATACAGCACTGCATCCTATTTACCCTATACAGCACTGCATCCCATTTACCCCATACAGCACTGCATCCCATTTACCCCATACAGCACTGCATCCCATTTACCCCATACAGCACTGCATCCCATTTACCCTCTACAGCACTGCATCCCATTTACCCCATACAGCACTGCATCCCATTTACCCCATACAGCACTGCATCCCATTTACCCTCTACAGCACTGCATCCCACTTACCCTCTACAGCACTGCATCCCATTTACCCTATACAGCACTGCATCCCATTTACCCTCTACAGCACTGCATCCCATTTACCCTCTACAGCACTGCATCCCATTTACCCTCTACATCACTGCATCCCATTTACCCCATACAGCACTGCATCCCATTTACCCTATACAGCACTGCATCCCATTTACCCTCTACAGCACTGCATCCCATTTACCCTCTACAGCACTGCATCCCATTTACCCTCTACATCACTGCATCCCATTTACCCCATACAGCACTGCATCCCATTTACCCTCTACATCACTGCATCCCATTTACCCCATACAGCACTGCATCCCATTTACCCCATACAGCACTGCATCCTATTTACCCCATACAGCACTGCATCCCATTTACCCTCTACATCACTGCATCCCATTTACCCCATACAGCACTGCATCCCATTTACCCCATACAGCACTGCATCCCATTTACCCTCTACAGCACTGCATCCTATTTACCCTATACAGCACTGCATCCCATTTACCCTCTACAGCACTGCATCCTATTTACCCTATACAGCACTGCATCCCATTTACCCTATACAGCACTGCATCCCATTTACCCTCTACAGCACTGCATCCCATTTACCCCATATAGCACTGCATCCCATTTACCCTATACAGCACTGCATCCCATTTACCCCATACAGCACTGCATCCTATTTACCCTATACAACACTGCATTCTATTTACCCTATACAGCACTGCATCCTATTTACCCTATACAGCACTGCATCCCATTTACCCCATACAGCACTGCATCCCATTTACCCCATACAGCACTGCATCCCATTTACCCTATACAGCACTGCATCCCATTTACCCCATACAGCACTGCATCCTAGTTACCCTATACAGCACTGCATCCCATTTACCCTATACAGCACTGCATCCCATTTACCCTATACAGCACTGCATCCCATTTACCCCATACAGCACTGCATCCTAGTTACCCTATACAGCACTGCATCCCAGTTACCCTATACAGCACTGCATCCCATTTACCCTATACAGCACTGCATCCTATTTACCCTATACAGCACTGCATCCCATTTACCCTATACAGCACTGCATCCCATTTACCCTCTACAGCACTGCATCCCATTTACCCCATACAGCACTGCATCCCATTTACCCTATACAGCACTGCATCCCATTTACCCCATACAGCACTGCATCCCATTTACCCCATACAGCACTGCATCCCATTTACCCCCTACAGCACTGCATCCCATTTACCCCATACAGCACTGCATCCCATTTACCCCATACAGCACTGCATCCTATTTACCCTATACAGCACTGCATCCCATTTACCCTCTACCGCACTGCATCCCATTTACCCCATACAGCACTGCATCCCATTTACCCTCTACAGCACTGCATCCCATATACCCTCTACAGCACTGCATCCCATTTACCCTATACAGTACTGCATCCCATTTACCCTCTACAGCACTGCATCCCATTTACCCTATACAGTACTGCATCCTATGTTCTCGGCTGGAAAGGGCACCTTCAGGACGCTGTCATACAGAGGCGGCATAGAGGGCACTTCATAACGACACCCTTTTCCATTGGATGGGCACACATAGGGAACGTCAAGTTTAGACCATTGTAAGGGCATCTTATAGGGCACTGCATCACGTTTTCTCCACTAGAAGGGCACTCATTAAGACGCGTTGTCGAATTGTCTTGCTCTAGAGGGCACATCATGATCATTTGTGGCATGAAGGGGCACCCTAGAGGGCACTCAGTGAAGGACAGCCTATAGGGCGCTTCCTCCCGTTTTCACCACTTTTTCAACCATGGGGTCACCCCCCAAGTCTGCCAGTATAAACTAGTAGTAAACATATTTTCCAGTGTTTTCCGGTGTAATAAATCATGTCTAATATGCACGCATGACTTCAATATTTCAGTAAAATACTGAAAATGCAGTCACCAGGTTACTGTCACCTAAATTTATGCTTATTGGTCATGGCTTTTCCATGTGTTTTCCCTCCGGTTCACGAATCTACAGTGTTTAGTAACTGATTGTGTGCTACGTTATTTAAGGCACGATTTTCTGTTTTGCTTAGAGTGTGCAGAATTTTTTGTTCAAGTGACTTCACTCATGAAATCTAAATGACAACTGTGGAATTCAGTCAGGGCAATAAACTTTTTTTTTTAATGTAGAAAAAGCATTTATTTATACATTGCCTTACTTACATTCCACTGGATCTTTTCATCTTTTCTCCCAGTTTTGTTTACAGAGAAGTAACAGAACAGGAAATGAACTGATGGAGGGAGAGAGGGAGAGTCAGATCAGGGAGCTGTACAGTTCTGGGGCAAGGCCTGAGGGGCAGACCGTTGGTAGGAGGAACATCAGGAGCTGCCCTTACTGGTGGAGGAGCCGACGCTGAGGAGGCGTCAGGCCGAGATCCTTTAATGTTCACCTCTGAATAAAGGTGAAGTGAAGCACAGTCTGCTGAGGAAAAGAGACAGAGAGAGAGACAGAGAGAGAGACAGAGAGAGAGACAGAGACAGAGAGAGAGACAGAGAG
>NC_044506.1:23041950-23089450 GCF_902362185.1 Chanos chanos
GCCGAGATAGCATCTTTTACAACAACGCGCTAAACCTGAGATCAAGATATCATATGTGACAGAATTCTAAATCTGAGATCAAGATATCATCTGTGGCAGAACAATAAATCTGAGATCAAGATATCATATGTGACAGAGCAATAAATCTGAGATCATCTTAGTCAGGTTCAGTCATGAATAATCAGGTTTTTCATAATGCATGTGTTTTCTTCAGGTCAGTTTTTCTCAGCTCTAGTCCTGTGAGTCCATAAGACTCCATTTCTGAAAATCTGTACAGGGATGGCAAAAACTGAGTAAAAATAACAGAACTGAGCTGTTGGAATGAATTGAAATGACTGTATTTGTACTGATAAATGATCTTTTAAACTGGAATCTCTTGACTGGTTTCTCCACAGTTATGTAAACACACAGGGGTCTCAGGTTTGTAAAGCTACTTTATGGCCACATGTGCCGTCAAAAGCACCATATAAATCAACCAAACTGAACCGTAAACGAGTGATTCTTATATAAATCAACCAAACTGAACCGTAAACGAGTGATTCTTATATAAATCAACCAAACTGAACCGTAAACGAGTGATCCTTATATAAATCAACTAAACTGAACCGTAAACGAGTGATCCTTATATAAATCAACTAAACTGAACCGTAAACGAGTGATCCTTATATAAATCAACTAAACTGAACCATAAACGAGTGATTCTTACACTGACTGCGCTGACACATCCAAACAAATTTCAGATTCCATATAATCATTTGGTCTTGTACAATAACATCTATAAGTAAATAATAATAACATCATGATAAATCTTTTTTTCTTCCTCTTCACCAGGTATTAAACATTGCTGCTACTCAGGAGTCAGTGATGGATTCCGTGGCGTCCTCTGACGGAGGTGAAACAGGAGCGTGTGGGGGCGCTGACCTTTCTGACCCCCAGGATGCTGCCTACGCCAAGGTCAACAAGCCCCCTCGGGCTGTCCCTCGCGCTCCCTCCAGCGTCGGCAATCAAACTGTCCAGCAGGGGGCGCCGGCGCCCTCTCGCCCTGTGGGCCACGCCTCAGCAGCAGAGCAGAAATACTGGGAGCTGGAGCCCATGCACACGTACGAGGAGACCCCGCGCACATGGACACGCGATGGACAGATCGACTTCTACGCCATGGGGAGGCGAGTGCCAGGAGGACGCGATGGAGGTGAGAGATGGAGGACAGCAGAGGAGGCGCGAATGGGCCGCATGAGGTGCGATGGTGGGGCCCCGTGTCGTTCAGTGGGTGCCCCCCTGCCCTCCAAACAGCCTGAGTCCGCCACTGCTCGTGCAGGTACTAGTGTGCAGGCGATAGGCTACAAGTATGGATCTTTCCATGGATTTTATTGATGAGAGCTGTATTAAAAACCTTGCAGCTATTTTGTAGAACAGTGTTCATGGATAGGTTTGAAAGTATGTAGGGGGAGGAACCAGGGAGGAGATAGCTAAAGCTAATTTGAGAGCTTCTCCAATCCCCTCCTGTTTGGTAAGCATTTCTCTCTCTCTCTCTGTCTCTGTCTCTTTTCTTCAGCAGACTGTGCTTCACTTCACCTTTATTCAGAGGTGAATATTAAAGGATCTCGGCCTGATGCCTCCTCAGCGTCGGCTCCTCCACCAGTAAGGGCAGCTCCTGATGTTCCTCCTACCAACGGCCTGCCCCTGAGGCCTTGCCCCAGATCTGTACAGCTCCCTGCAAGATCTGACAGTGGAGAACAGGTAGACAGGGTCCACCTCACTCACAGCTGTGTATTTTAACAAGCGCTGAGAAAAACGTAAATGAAGTCATTATGACAGTAAACCTGAGCAGAGAGTGAGATGTGAAGGAGATAACTGAAAAATGAAAACCTGTGGAACACATACCAACATATGGTTTTAGAGAGTATGATTTTCCTCATTCAAGAGTTTTGGTGGTCCTCACCAGGTGACTTCTCCCATGCACTCTGATTGGACGCTGACTGAAGGCTCCGCCTCATCAATCTACGAGCAGATTCCTGAAAGGCCCACCAGCAAAAGACCACCGCTGCCGCCTCCGAACCCCAAACGCTGACCAGATAAAATCCACCCATTCTGAAAAACCTGATTCCAAACCACTGAACTTGACTGACCTGATCTGAGATGTACTCTGCTGAGGATCAGGCTCTGTCCAGTTTAGTGTGATCTTATTGAGACTAAACACATACAACATGTGAGAACAGCCAAGGGTAAACTCTGAACTGAATGACTGCAAAATCCAGAGAGGTACTTAAGGTGGATAATACTGATGATTTTGCTTAATAAAACTTAACACACACACACACACACTTTTTCACTGAGAACAAACCACAGTGGGCCAGTAATAATGCCTCAGACCTTAATCTCCTCCATTCAGTGTAAAAATGGGCAGGGGGGGGGGGGGGGGGAATTGGGTCTGCTGGTGATGCTGATGATGTATACACAGTGTCCTAACTTAGGTTATGTAAATCTAACATCATGTGTGTAAAAACATCCATTGTGTACAATAACATCATCTTATCATCAACAGCAACTTATCATCATTTTTGACATTTCTTTTGCAATAACGTAACATTTCTTTTGAAACTTGAGTTAGGCTGCTTCATTAACTGCTCCACATTTCATTTCATATAACTTGTGACTGTGACTAATGAGTAGATTTCTTTTGCAGAAAACCCCCCTGACCTGATTCCGAGGGGTCCGGTTTATTCATGCTGAAAAAAACAGAGTGTTAGGACTGTGTGCTTATGTCTCTGAGTGTCTGATATGGCAGCACCTATGATCCAAATGCAACAACTAAAATTCTCTAAAATGATTCATAGTGTGAGACACACAGTATGATTGACAGACATGACCAGACAGACAGGCATTGCTATGGTGACAATTTTTAGACGCTATGTAAACATATAATGATATAATGCCAGTCTTTCAAAGTCTGCTTCAATTAAAGGAGTTGAACATGGACGGTGTGTAGCAAAATCAGAATAAACAAGTATGTTCCTTCATCTCTCCTCAGTTTACACACCAAATTTCCCACTGAATTTATAATTGCACAGAAAAGTCATTTTTGAATTTTTAAAAAAAAAAAGAAAAAAAAAGTTAGCATTTCAGGTAAATTGTAATTTGTCTTTCCTTTTAGAACTTAGGTCAGATTTTCTTAGAGTGTTTGGTTTTCTGAACAGTGAATTAATAAATAAATCAGAGTTGTGAGTAATTATATTGAGTCCTAGAATCAGTGAGAACATTGTTCGTCATGATTGGATATGTATTTCTGCCAAAGTTCATCTCTGTTTGATTAAGGAGGATAGCATGGTCACCTTTCAAAATCTGGATGGGAAAGAGCAGTCAGGACGTATACACCATCATACTTCAGGGGCTCTCACTGAGTGGAAGTGGGTTAAAAGATCTGCTTTCTTGGAAGAGAAAACTGAAGAATTCAACGGAGCATTCGTCTATGCTCCTTCACTTTTCAGACTTTTAATAAAATGTACATGTTAGCAAAGGCAGCTAGCATTCACTGGTGCTTGACTATTTACTCAGTCTTAGCCAGTTTGGATACAAAACTGTTCTGTGCTTCAGGATTTCTATGCTGTTCTATAGACTTAACACATTAAAAAAAATGTTCTCTTGCTGCAATAAAAAAAAGAAAACATATACCTCCAGTTCTAGCCATATGTCCCCTCTGCTAACTAATATATCAAACAGTTGCAGATTTGCAGTTACAGATTTCTCTTTCAAACAGTTTTTTTTTTTTGTTGTTTTTTTATGGCCTTGTTTGGTGAGGTAGAGCGGCACTGAAAGTCAAGCCCAAGGCCGTACCCAGACAGTGTGAGGCACGTGGCTGATTAGTACGAGATAGAATGCAAAAGTGTCACGTCCAAAGATAAACGCTGATCTCATCAGTTCTGCCCAATCATTCTCAGGAAAAACTCGCCCTCACACTCAGTTCAGATTGCCACTGTGGCCCACAATGACTTCAGCCAATCAGCATATGAAGTACATATCTCTAAAGCAGGACTTTCTAATCGTGCTTCAGGGGGCATGAAGACCTGTGTGTTCACTCCCTTCTCAAACACACCTGAATGAAATCGAGGGCTTGAAAAGCAGTGATCTAAAGTGAGAGATCTAAAATGGGCAGTGCGACAGACCTGGAGCGATTCTGGAGTCACGTCGATCTCTCAGTGCGGTGGCGAAGGGGCGGATAAGTAGTCCCTCTCGCGGAGTGATACATACCTGTAGGGTTTAGCCCAGTCCCTCTGGGACATACTAAATGTCGACATTCAAAGGCTCCTAAAGATCTTAAATTGGTACAGCCCACATACAATTATAGCCAAAACCATGGAGTATTACATACTTCACCAAATGACGCACTGTCACACGGAAACGGTTTCTGTAAAATCAACTGTTTATTTCCAAATGCCTGACTGTCAGCACCCTTTGAGTGGTCGAGAAAAAAATCCTACGGTTAGACACCAGCATAACAGATCAGACACAAACTGCACACTGAAGCAGAGGTCAGAAGGGAATCCCAGCTTGCCTGGCTGAACTGTCAGCTCAGTTTCAGCCAGACATTAAGACGCCATTCTCCAGTATTTTACTCATCACTCCTCACTCACTCAACACCCCCACACCCACCCTCTGTACCCTAAAAAAAAAAAAAAAAATTATAGTTTTTACCCCCAATATGGGTAATTAAGTTACTCAATGCAATTGTTCGATACCCCTTTTCCTTAATAACTCCTAAACCTCCCATCATCGCTTGACCCCCGACCCCTCGGCCGTCCCCCTCCAGCCAATCAGGTGTGGCTCAGTTCTTCTTGCTCTTTGGGGAGTCGTATTTCCTCTTGCTGGAGTACCAGAGCAGCAGGGGAATGCCGATGGAGGGTAAGGTCATCACTCCAAACGCAGCCCAGTCCAGCTACAGACAGAGAGAGAGAGAGAGAGAGAGAGAGAGAGAGAGAGAGAGAGAGAGAGAGAGAGAGAGAGAGAGAGAGCGCGAGAGAGAGAGAGAGAGAGAGAGAGAGAGAGAGAGAGAGAAGAACTGAAAGTTCTGTGTACACATCACAGGCAGGCACA
Organism: Chanos chanos; assembly: GCF_902362185.1. Taxonomy (NCBI): domain Eukaryota; kingdom Metazoa; phylum Chordata; class Actinopteri; order Gonorynchiformes; family Chanidae; genus Chanos; species Chanos chanos. Next base: position 23,047,039 of record NC_044506.1, read on the forward strand.
GGGTCCCCAGCCCAGCAGTGCCGTCATTCTTCTCTTTTTTTTTTTTTTTTCCCCCTCCTGTCTCCGTACGCCAGTTACTTACATAGTGTGGGGAGAAGCGTCTGTCAAACTCTCTCTGAGCCAAAATGCCACCCTGTCCGGGCGCGCTGGTGTAGCCAACCTGTGAGACAAGAAAATGGGCTCATCTCACCTCACAAAATCACCACAGTGGAAAACTGGAGTCATCTGGGCTGACTTTACATCCATAATACACACATACACTGGTATGCTGACACCTTGAGCAGTAAGTGTGTGTGTGTTATAAAGACTAATAATGTGATTTTAAAGGATGCATGATATATCGGTGACCAATAATTATCGGTTATTGTTATCGGGCCTAAAATTCCATATTGGTGCATCTCTAGTGATTCACAGTCTGGGTCAGACATTGGTCTGTGGATCATATGTTTAGAATAATCACTGATGAAATACTCTCTGAAAAACAGACTTCTGTTTTCAGGGTGATAAATAGAGGAGAAGAGAAGAGAAGGGCAAGACTAAGAGTGTGTATGTGTGTGTAGGAATTGCAGTAAAAGCCAGGAGAGCCCTCTGGCGTCAGAGATAATGAAGTCACCCTTCCACCCGTGGGGTTGAGGGCAGGCTACGTCCAAGGGGGTTTATGGGGGTTTTTATAACAGGATACTCACCACCACCTGTCCTCCCTCCTGTGCCAGGTAACTGACAGTGGCCGAGGTGAAGTTGAAATACCCTGCCTTCAGGGGTCGAAGAACAACTGTGTGAGATACATTACTGGCCCTGAAGAAACGGAGTAAAGGAGCCATACCAGATGACAAAGGAGGCGCACACACATGAAAACAGTCTTTTCCTATGTACCATACCTAAACTCAGAACTCAACGTAGGGAGGACAACTCCCCGGCACTAACAGACTGTTCAAACTCAATTAGAAAGAATAGCACCACTAACACTGACACACACACACACACACACACACACACACACAGTCTAAAAACACAAAGGACAAAGTGAAGATTAAATGAAGTGATTCAGTGATCTCACATAGCTGTGAGTGATGCTTAAACTGACTGAGTGTCTTGTTCATTTACACTGTATTTACTGACGGTGGATTATCTGCAGCCTCCCACAGAACTCCTCTCAACCCAGCGACGAATGTGTCACTTCACAAGTGAAAATCATCAAAGGCTCTGAATGCAAAGCCACATGATCACTCAGAGAGCAGCACAAGGAACGTCTGGGTCACCTTGTTTCTCCCCCAGCCCTGTCACATTTACACAGCACTACCATGGGTTTGAAGTCCAAAAGTCCAAAACACAACACCATCTAAATGAAGGCTACTGCATAGCATGTGTTGGACCACGAAACAAAAAGTTCAGTCAGCTACTGCAACAGCACAAAATAGTACACTGGCTCACAGCACATCAACACTCTATTCACTCTCGTTCACTCCACACACACACACTATATAATCAATACTCCTCTATTCACCCTCATTCACTCCACACACACTATAATCAACACTCCTCTATTCACCGTCATTCACAGAAACACTCATCTGCTTCTCTTCCCTCTGACATCACAAGGAGAATTCAAGAGCATTCTGCTCAGAAAATTTATAAATATATATTCTTGCATGAAAATCTATACAAATACATATTCAAGAGTTTATATGCTATAATTCTTCAATGAATATGTATTATTCTGCGTTTAATAAAAACCTAAATCATTTATGGGCCAACGTCCCCTTGTAAGACTTCGCTGTTACGGGCGATAATCGCTGCCATGATCGAGATAACTAAAGGATACGGGGCAATGCGGTCCCATTTGACGTTAAGCATTCCAGAAACAATCCCAAAGTCCTCAGGGGGGAAGGAGTCATCTGAGAGTTCCACCTCCAGGGCGGCGCTGGAGAGAGGGGAGAGAGAGAGAAGAAGCAGTGATTAAAAATCAATAGAGATAGCATCACTGTTCTACACAGCTAAGCGCAATCTACTGCTCTCTCTGTCTATTCTCCTCACCTCACTGGTTGCCTTTTGTGATCAGCTTTCTCATTGGCTACTCACACTGCCCTATCCACCAATGGCCTTTGGAATGTCTAACACTAACCGAGGATAAGCACCCTAAAGCAGACCTGTACAGTGTCCTTTCCTCTCATCCACCTCTTTGTTAACAGATAGGAACATGGCTTGGATATATGAAAGCAAAACACAAGCACCTCTAGCCTCCTTCTATCCATGCTGGGGACCTGTGAACAGGACGGGAGTTATGACAGTACAAGAGTCTGCTTTGTGGTGTTGGAACTAGATGTTATCTCCAGCTATCAGTCCATAGGCTGGGTCATATGAGGTTTATCAAGTCACTTAACAAAAGTGGCTGATTTGAGGTACTTTTCTCACCGGGGTTCCTCTGCATCTTAAAGACTGATCTAAGTGTCAGACTACTAGGCAGGTGTTGGCAACCCTGTGGAAGTCATCTGACTTGCTTTCTTCATTCAAGCTTTTTCTATCCCTGGGAAACCAGTGTCAGACCAGAGCCCGGGGCTTTAGCATTCCTCACTGGTCAGATGAGGTTGAGAATAGTACCTGGTGCCAACATTGTAGATGTTGTACTGCAGCGTGAGGTCGCGACCTTCAACAGCATAGCGGTTGAGCAGGGACTTTGAGGCCAGAAGACGAGCCCCTTCCTCTCCTGTCACCGCACTCAGCACCGCAATCAAAGCAAACACACACAGCGCCCGCATCTGCAAGGGACAAACAGCAAACAAACCGCTAGACAAACACATTCCACGTTTTCTCAGGTGGCCATCACTGTGAAGGAATGCACATTGATCTATATGAACGTAAGAAAAACAGACAATGGATAAAACATGCAAAACGCACGCGACCCCCACCAGAGAGAGACTAAACTGTATAGGATACACTGAAATCCCTACGAATTAAAGGAGAGCAGCCGTGGATGTGACTGGGAAATTCTTTCCTCGTAATTCCATAGCCACTATTTACCACAAAATCGTTTCGGTTAGCTAGAAAGCGGAATCAAAAACAAACACAGATGTTTGATTTTCATTAGCGAGCTCAAAATCTCTTAACAAACGTATATAATTCACAATGTACTCCAGTGCCATACTTTGTACATTGCACAGAGTTACATCTATGCAGGTTAAGGTGTACTCATGATTTTGAAATTACCTGTGATCTTGGCACTTCAAAGTAAGAATAGTAATCTCGGTCATCTTTATAGACCGCAATAATACATTTTAAACTGTTTATCCTCAATTCGATGTAAATCTACACGTCAAACTCAAAAAGAAAAATACCATAGATGCGCTTACGTGTACTTAGAGAGCTAACTGACTAGCTAACGTATCTACCGTGAACATTAAAAAAATCTATTATGAAAACGTTGTCTTCATATGAAAACACCTCTTCATTGTTTTTGTTATGTATGTAACTTCATATCCGCATAGGATAAAGAAAAAATACGCACTAAATCTCTGATTTCCAGCTACAATTAAACAGTAGTAGATTCCTTACCTTCTGCTCCTTAGTTCGTGTCAAAATTCGTGAGAACGCTTATAAGCATGCGCAGACCATTTCAACGGTCCCCTGGCATGACGTGTCAGTCTGCTCCCTTGTTCAGCAAAGCAGCAACTTTACTTCACAATAAACCTGCTGCCACCTACTGTACTGGAGCGTGATGCGTAAAACCAAAGCTGCTGAGGAATGAGGTCGATATGACAAAATTCTAATTAAAACTGCATCATTGTTAATTCAAGTTGCATCTAAGCATACACGGCCAATATCAAGATCAGTATTCTGCCTCTGACTCATGTAAAACACTACAATTTGGAAGTGAACAAATGAAGAATATAATTATTACACATAATTATTAAGGATAAAATTCCACAAAAAGGTGACGAAATGCCTTTGGAACACACATAAACATGCATGTGGCAGCGCAAACTATTTTTGGAATGACTCAAAAGCCAAAATATCCCTATAAAGGTAAAAAGGTCAAAATAGAGAGGTCAGCGTATTTCTAGATGTGAAAGCTGTGCTAATAAACGTTCCACTGACAGACGTTTTAGGGAATGTGGAGCCTGATTACTTCTTTTGATCTGAGGTTAACTATCAAACGGCGTAAAGAGTAAAAAACAAAGCGTATGGGTGCCGACGCTGTTCTTTGTCTCATGAAGTCCGAATGGATGATTTACATAGATTCTGTCACCTTTCCAGCTCATGAACTCTCTGCCATAGAACCCAGGGGCACTTTCCTCATAACTCGTCGCCGTTTCCTCTTTTAAAAGGGCTTCTACCAGCCCGATGTGCGACGCCCTCCCGATCTGCAGCATGCAGCTACAGAGGTGAACGTCCCCTTTAAATGTCGTCAACGATCAGACAACATTTCAGTCATGTAAACAGAAAAGGCGTACCCTTCTAGCGATACGCTGCAGTTTCTAACATCTCTAACTTTAATGGAGCAGCTCAAGGAGAGTGAAATGAGAATGTGAAACGAACGCACTGGAAAGCAGGGTAAGGCGTTATCGAGCAGTTATCTTATAATGTTAAGACCGGATTCATTCGTGTAATCGATACTTTACTGACAGAGTGATTGTAACTTAAGTAGTCAGCCAAATTCGAGCGTGGTTATCTTTCTAAATCTCATCCAAAACCCCATTTGGTTTTGATCATGGGACATTATTGTACGTATTTAAAGTGATATAACAACTATTATTAATGTCCAGATCGTCTCATCCCTCAATGGGGTAAGGAGGAATTAGGGACATCTATTAAACGAATACGCTTTTCCTCCTTTTCACACGACAACAGCGCACTACGTTTTGTCGAGTCACCGCGAGTGCACTGCTGCTGTTTTGTGCGCAACCAGCGGTAGTTTTGGAAACATGAGGTAAGTTCATTGTTTCGCTAAAAAATAAAGTCTTATGGAATTAGAGCTATATACACGTGGCAGCAAGTCTAATATTTATTCAAAATGAATTGTGGATTTCTAACTTTGTCCTCACTCTTTTCGACTGTCTTTGTTTTATTTACATTTAAGCTCATCAAAGAGCGAGGCGATTAAGAGGGACTTCTCCTCTCTGCCCGATCCGACCAGAGGTAAATTTCTGTTGTTTATGGTACTTAGTCTTGTCCAATCCACATTCACTTTCCGTCGACATTAAATATTATGTTGCCACACTACACAGTACTGCTAAGTTACGTTATTGTGTTTTAGTCATAAGAATGCTGCTGCCTTTTCAGGATCCACGGTAGATTATCTAAAAACTGTTGCTGACCTAGTGTCCAAATATCGCAAGGAAAAGATAACACTGAAGAAGGTCGAGAAATACAAGTTTATTATTGGTAACGTGGAAGACACGGCCTATGGAGATGATACTGACGAAGCTGAGGAGTGGGAGCAGTTCTACTTGCCAGATCACGTGAAGATGGAGGTTATCGGCGCGCTGGAACATTTTCCATGTAACGGAGAAAGCGCGCAGCTGGTCCTCATGGTATGCGAGGACGGAAAGGTCTATGGATATGAAGAAGAGTATCTGCATCTGGTTGCCGATAGTCCTAAAGACCTCTTTGACTCAGGAGTCCAGTTTCCCGGCAAAAAGTCCTTTTACCGTGGGCAGAGCTTTGAGAATATGGTAAAGTAAAACAGCAAAAATGATTAAAACAAAGAATATTTTAGTTCATATTTTAACCTTCGCACATTGTTCCCTAGCTCACATAAATCACATAAATACATGTGCATGGATTATAATTACAGGTTAATGAGAGAGCTTCTTTCATGTAATAATGATTACTATTTTAAGCATGACTCTTAAAACTTCTTTGAGATCTTTAACGACCGTCATTTTTACAGTAGGCAGGAAGACTAATATTAATATCTTTGTATTGTATAAGACAAAAGCTGATTGGAATGAAGTGAAGCAGTCGCCTGAAATGCAGGAGATGTATGAAGAACACAAACGGCTCGTGCAGTCTTATAAACATTCCTATCTGAGTAATCTGCGAGGTGCTGCTGGGAGCGATCACGGCCAGGTGACATATCAATGATTCAAATATTGTTCTGTCCCATTTCTCATAGCAGGAGGTAAATCTTACGACATTGTATGTTTGTTTGTTTTATGCACACGTTGTTTATATAGCGGAAATGGTAGTTATGTATTTATTTACTTTTCTGTGAATTTTGTTCCTGCAGGACATGACGGCTAAGCCAGTCCCTGTTCCTGTGCGTGACTGAGAGAATATGACTTCATGAAGCAGGATGGCTGGATGCACATTTGATTGAGAGACCAGAAGTGGACATGTTTTGATTCAGTGATAGAAATGTGTTTAATGCTTTTAGAGAATTAACTTGCTTAAAGTACATTTTCATGACTTAGTGTACAAATCTATTTCAGATGCATTTTTGATGAACGATGAACGAGTCTGTTCAGTATTATTCCAGACTGTGTGTGTGTGTGATGCATGTGTCTGTGTGTGTGCACACAGACTCTGCAAATTAAACAAAGACTGAATAATTTTCCAAGATGAAGCTTATGTCTTTGATTTAACAGAGAAAAATCAGCTATCTTTGTGAGCTAAAGCATTCAGATGGTTTATTATTATTATTCTTGTTATTATTATTACGAATATTATGGTCCCGCGTTTGATCTCATGGCCCGTGATGATAAGATTGCTGACACTGATGATGTAAGGTGTGGGTATTAGGGTTAGCATTCGTTCTGTAGCATACGGAATAGTTCATAAAGAGAACACATTTTCCTTGTAATTTAATTCTGTGTGGTTCCTAGCGGCGGCAGTCCTTGGTTGCGGGTCGTAGGTTACGGGTGCAGTGCATCAGTCTACATGAGCCTATGGGATTTTTCAGAGAAGATCATGGCTGTTCTCGGAAACGGGAAGAAAGTAAACTAAATCGAAACAAAACCCGGCTCGAGCTGGTTCTAGGCGATTCCAAATAAGAATCAGCTACACATGTGATGTACAAAGTGAACATCTCATCTACCACCCGCCGACACTTTCGACTGACTGATACATCTATTTTTAAGTGAAGGACACTATGCGAAAGTGAAACTTTGAGAAATGCCGACACGCCCATGGAGCAGTTTATTGATTCATGTATGGGTTTGATGCAAAGCTCCTTGAGGACGTAAGCGTGAAACGTCGTATTTTTCATGTTCTGTCAGCGTTATCTCTCCAGCTTAAATGGTAAGATTATTTACTTGTGACTCTCGTGTATAATTCTTACAATAACTACCTGCTTAGAAATGAAAGCGAAACCCTTTTGAGGCATTTTTTTCGATGGAAGACAAAAATGACTTTTAATTTACAAAACACAAATAAATCCAAGGAACATACACTAAGTGGCTCATGTGCAGCAAAACACAGATGGACTTTGAACCTAAATATTTTTATTAAACAGTACAATCATACATCATAATAATAATCTAAAATGCAATGTGTGGCCGGTTTGTCGAAACTGTCCTTTGATTGACCATTTACTCTTGCACCTACAGGCCGAATCTAGACTGTCGCAAAAGAAGCGGTAAGTCCATTTGTAAGAGATAAACCCCTCACGTTTTGACCAAAACGTAAGGGTTTAGGAGGCCATCAGGCATAACTTTTTCTTTTGTTCCCATTATTTTAGCCATTCTTAATTCTCTCTCTCTCTCTCTCTCTCTCTCTCTCTCTCTCTCCATACACACACACATACACATACATATACATATACATATACATATACATACTTACGCACACACATAACACACACACACACACACACACACATATATATATACATATATATATATATGGTACTGCAGGGCAGAAACTTTTGCACGTACAGATTTTCTAGGCAATGCCTTCAAAATTATCCATGAGGCAAGCAGAATCTGCTGTGATCATCCCTCAGGAAGGATCTATCAGTTAATGGGAGAGGTATGTGTGAAGTAATATTCTCTTTTATGCTTATTATGTTTGGACTAAAGATCGCTGGAGGACTTGCTCACCTGACAAATGGCGTTATGAAGTGGAATCTTAACCTTCATCTCTTTGTTCAGCAACAAATTTCTGAGAGCAAATTTCCATTGATGTTGAGGCTCCAGTTTGTACAATCTGTCCAGATGACTGAAAAGTAAAATTCACCAAAATCCAAGTTCCAATAAACTTGTTTGTGATAATTAATGGTTTGGGGTAGTTCAGATATAACATTGTTGATACATAGCTTAAAATGGAGAATCATGCTGAAGTCTAGGTGCAGTATCTCTTGTCAAAAGGAAGTCAGGAATTACTGTCCTCAAAGTGAAGACCATACATACCATTTTTTCTCTGTCTCTGTTTCACTGCTAGATGCTACATAGCATCTTTTTTCTTGGCTACATCCAAGAGGTCTCTGTTGAACCATGGGACATTTTGTCAGATCCTAAAATAATTCAGGAAACAGAGGAGAGATTTCCTGATGCATTTGCGACATACAAGACTGACCTACCTTGTCGAACACCTTTCTCCTGTTTAATGGATATGGTTAGTGTCATAATGAATGCCTTTGTCTTTTCTCATTAATATCGTTTGGGTAGTAACATAGCACCCTGACATTATATGTTGTAGTCAGTTAATTATGTTGAGTTTGAATGAGGCATGTTTAGTTAAGATCTGAAATGTGCATTACTGGTTTTGAAAATTTTTCAAATCTATGTCTTTCTGTTCTGTGTGTTACTGTTGTCTGACTCACTGGTCATTTTTTAAACTTCTATATTGCATGGCTTCATATTGTCTGAATACTCTGTATCCCAAATTACTATTAACAAAAGTGAATGTGTGTCCACAGGCTTTCATCAAGTGCGGTGGGGATGTTGCACAAGTAAAAGCATATCTGACTAATATCAGAAACAGACTGGGCATCACAAAGAAGTACCCACTGGTGTCAGCAACCATATGTGTCTGTGACATTGAAGGACGGAAGCAGTACCTCGGTGCCTCCCTGTCCTGTACTGGACACATTGACAGGCAGATCATGGTAGCTGTGTCTTGTTTGAAAACATGGCATGACTTTGTTTCTTGTGCCGTGATGTCAGTAATTGCACAGAGCGGAGTCAAAAACATAATCCATCTGCCACAGTCAGTGAAGTGTAGTGCTTTTAAAGTGGAGAACATGGAGTCAATACCTCCGTGTCTTCAGTGCAGTGAACTGTTTTCTCTGCCATCTCAAGCTGAGAACAGAAATTCAGTTGGTAACTGTGCTGAAACAGAGGCTATTAGCAGACTTCTTAAAGGCTCAAAAATGGTTGAGGGTAAAACAACGATTAAAGAGGACATTTGGGGCAAGAAGGATGAATTTAAAAACGAAACAAAAGGAACACTGAGAAAACTTTTAAATTCTAGTGGATGTGACACTTTTATAATTTGAGTCAAAAGAACTCATCAAAACCAGTCATGTCTGAGATTAATCAGAATCACAGTTTAATTGGACTGTAATAAAAGAATCATGTGTCATGCTATTCAAAAATCCTCGTGTTTAACGCTTTTAGCACAGCCAAAATACTTTTAAACAAAAAGACCTGTATGGTGTCAGTGTGGAAAATATTTAAGCATTATCACTGCCTGAACATATATTCTGCCTAATCAAGTCTTAAGCTGCAGTACTAAGAGTCGTTTTACGTATGATAATCTTGAACTGTGAGAGTGGTAAAATTATTATGAATGAAGTATTAAAGGTAATATAACTATGTGAGCTCACTAAGCATCTTTCATATAATTAAAACATGTTATGCGCTGACCAGTCTTCTTTCTCATTGCATCACTGACGCACTGAACATTGTTTTCCATATGGCATTACTGATGTCAAACTGCCCAAAATACTGATATTATTTTTTTTTCTCTTTATTATTACGCCTAAGGTTTCGGCGCTATGCAGTTATGTTTTACATCAGGTTTACATGTAAAACTTACACCACATTTTGATACATACAGGAAATGATTTTCTTCTTCTGAGTACAACAAGGCCCACAGTTTTTCTGTAATGGAATCTCTCCTGTATGCTCTTTTTTAGTGCAGTTGAGTAGGAATAAGACTTTCTCCCTCAGTCTGCTTTACCGTGCATTGTACTATATATTTGTCACTTAAACAAGTCACAATAAAAAGAATAACGAAAATACATCCTCTTAAGGATGTAAATATTGCTTGACTGAGAGCAGAGTCACAGATAAGAAGGGAGCCGTCAGCTGTAAATGACCTTTCTTTCTTTCACCTACATTCAGTTAGAGAGAGAAACAAACAAGTGAACGAATAAACGATTAATTCAATAAATAAACGGCAAGAGAACAAACAAACACACCATAAGTAAGAGCAGGGATGCAACGTCAGGAGAAGCAAACCAGGCAAATGTTTGGGCCCCCCCCCCCCTCCCCCAAAAACCTTGTGAAAAGCCACTCATATTGGTTCATTTTGCAGTGACAACTATAAACCCTCTTACACCTCCTATAAAGGCACTATATAGTGCAACATCGCTGCCCTCCCAAAAAACCCAAGTGGGTTTTTTTTTGTGCAACCCTGTTACTCTAATTTCAACCCTGCTGCCATATCATTTTTATTAAAATAATCTTAAATGGTTTCCTCAGTTCATGAGGGTTTAACCTATTGTTCTTTTAATAGTTTGAATGATCAGATGCATAATGTATTTGAGCAAATATGTGAAAATAAATACTGAAATTAGTAAAAAAAAAAAACAAAAAAAACATGTCAGCACACAACAAATAAAACATCTCATAAAAAGTGAACCTTTGATGCCTGAGCAGGACGAATCAAATGATTTGACGGTTTATTACCTGTTTTTCTTAAACACATAAGAGTAAATGATAAAATAAAGCATCAGTTTTTCAAATGTTTTGATGCCTAAATTGTCCTCCAATCCTGGAATGACCCAGGTGCGTACAGGAAAGTCTTTGCATAACAGTCACAAAGAGATCATTTCGTCCAAGAAAAACTGTAAGTGCGTAGCAAGAACCTCTATGGTTCCATATGCCACCTATAAGAACTCTTTTTCTATGAGTGCAGAGTATTAACAGAACTCTCTCTCGCTTCTGAGAACAATAGGCGCTTTTGCACCGGAGGAACTTTTCCATAGTTATTAGAACTGTTGGAGAAAGAACCCCCTTTTTCGCGTGTTCACACCGCAGGAACTTAGAATGATGATAGTTCTTAAAATACCATTTTGAGGAGTTTTTTTTTTAGCTCCTATAGGGTAGTTACTTTTGCAGAGCAATAGGGACCTTAGGTGACATATGCGTATGGCGATTGGTCTAAACGTAAGTATTTGGTGATTGTAACTGCCATTTTTAAAAATCTGTGTAAAATATAACTATATGAGCATAGTACTTTTCGGGTGCTAGCATAGTGCTTGTACCTGACGCTTGCTCGCAGCGTCCTGTTTTTGTTTTTTTTTCCCTTTTTCCCCGCCGCAGCCCTCAAATTGTAAGCTGAATAAACACATTCTTATTCTAGGTTAAAATGTGGATCACAGCCACACAAGAGGACACACAAGCACCTACCGAAGCGGAGTGTACGCTACCTCTTTAACGTTGGATGTTGGAAATATACATTGGACGTTGCGGAAATGGTCATTGTTGGGGGATATAAAATACCGGTAAAATAAAACCTAAAAACTTAACATGTCGTCCCTCCTACAATTCCAGACATTTAAGACATTTTTAGACCTGAATATCAAAAACTGAATGTAAGATGTTCTAAGACTTTATATTTTACACGGATTTTTAAAAATTGCGGTTGCAATGATTTTAGCGGCCTAGCTACCTACATCACACGGTTCCTATTGCGCTGCGGAAGTACCTAACCTGAAGTAGGAGCTAAAAAAAAGCCCCTCAAAACGGCGTTCTAAGAACTATCATCGTTCTAAGTTCCTGTGGTGTGAACACGCGAAAAGGGGGTTCTCCAACAGTTCTAATAACTATAGAAAACTTCCTCCCTAAACTGTAGAGAGTTAATGTAAAAGTTCTGCGAGGCTGGTTTGAAAAAAGTGAAGAAGACTGCAGTGCCGTTTGGACACAGAGCACTGTTTTAGGTTGAAATCGCAGCTTTCACAAGAGCTGAAGAGCCAAAATATGATGTGAGTCTGACGAACAGATTTATGACATCACAACGCAGGTGAGCAGGTTGACAATCTAAACTGGAAGCAGGTGTTTGAACATGGCTCTGTTTGTCTCCGTCCCTCTCTCTGGTCACCATCCCCAACTCTGCTGTACCTTTGAAAACCTGGACTGAGAGTGGGGTCGCAAATAAGAAAGGAGCCCTGCTAGCAGCTCTAAAAAGCCCTTCTTTTGTGATGTTTTTTTCTCAGCAGATACAGTGTTATTCCATACTACATCACGTTGTGCGTTGCCTGAGACAAGTTTGATTTCTTTGGTTTCATTGACAGAAGGGATTAATAAGTCCCTGAAAGAATGAATGAATGAATGAATGAATGAATGATTAATAAGCAAGTAAATAAAACATGTTGAGCCTCTGTATGAGACTTTAAATTTTACTAAATTAAGTTTTATTATTTACCCATGAGTCTTTAAAGCAGTTCAGTGGTATGTGTCCAATGGAATTTGCACCCCAAAAATAAAATGCACACGTGACAAAACGGCGATCAAAACATCTAGAGCAGAATCTTTAAACACGATTTTTCCTATTTTGCACAGCCTAAGCTGTAATTCCTTTTTTTCTTTTTTTTTTGGGCCCTCCACCACCCCCCCTCTTTGGAGGACAACTTTATTTATTTATTTTAAACAAGTGCAAATTCAGTACATTCAGTGAAGTCGCTTCCCCAACCCACCCACCCCCCCACCCTTCCCTCTCCCTCCCTCCCTCCCTCCCTCCCAATTCCTAGATAGACAGACAGACAGACGGACAGACAGGACAAACCTACAGATAGAGGAATGATGGGACATAACAACAACAAGCAAAAGGACAGACAGGCACATAAAAACGCAAGCATGACAAGACATGACAAGACTAAGTTGGCAGACGGACAGACAAACAGACTAACAGACTAACATCACTGGCCATAATGGGACATGACAAAACCAAGCAGGTGGACGGACAGACAGACAGACAGAGAGACTGACATAACAAGACAAGACAAGACCAAGTATTGCATACAATGGGTTGTGTGGAAGTAATGGGGAAGTATATGTGTGGATGTGGGAGGTACGAGATCCGAGTGCAAGATGATGAAGGGGAGGAAGTAAGACTAGACTTCCCTATTAACTAACTCCACCAACACCAACACCAACACAAACACAAACACACACACACACACACACACACACACACACACACACATAGACTACAATCCGCCTACGAAATCTTACTTCCTAAGCTGTAATTCCACATAAAAAAGCGATATTGCAATGACCTATGTGTTGTTTGGAGTTGTGTGCACTGTGTTGTATTTGCACGTTCAGTCTGTCCATGCCTCTGCTCTCTGCCAATCGCTGCAGTGCATGGAGTGTAGGATCAGTCTTGCACTGCAGGGGGTTGCCGGAGCAACCGGGGGACAGGGATATTCAGGTTATCAAGAGTTGCATTAAGGAGAGAATTTTCTTTCTCTGTCCGTGTTTTTTGGAGTTCTCATTAGTTTTTGGCGTGGGCTGTAGCCAAACAAATACTGGCCCAAGAGTTAACTACAGCCCACACCCAATAAAACTGCTATTCCAGCACCTGTTGGAGTCAGATGCATAAGTGGCATTGTTACACTATTTATGAGGGAAACTGTAATGTTATCACTCTTGCTTGGCTCGGAAAACCAACTGTGATGGAGGCAAAGCAAGCAAACAAGTGAGAGATAAACTCAGGGAACTAATGGGAGAGACAAAGCGGCAGCCTCGTCAACAATGCAGTGAACCACTGCCAGGGCAACGGGCCAATACCAACAGAGACCGCAGACGATGTTACACACCATACAGCAAACCAATACTGGTGCAGTCAGTTACTGCAGCCGGGCTACAGAGTACACACCCAGACATACTTATACCAAAGAAACAATGGCACATCGGATTGGTCAGGCTATACCATAAACTGCTGCTCCAAGGATTCCAGCCTCGAAAATGCCGCCCATACACTCAGCAGCAGGGATGCTCGACAGCCCTGACTGGAGGCAGGCTACAAACATAAACCAGTACGTACATTTATATGAAACAGGCATGGGCTTTAAACTAGGGCCTGAAACATGTCTTGCTAGCGGGAAATCAAAGAGGGGTGGGTACACCTTCAGGGAATATACACCCTCCACAACATTTACCTAAGCGTTTTATATATTTTGTTTCCGTATAATTATTGGCTAATTTGACAGAAACAGGGAAACAATGGACCAATCAGAGAAAATGAAGGGATCGACAATCAACCTGCCACATGTAGTTTCATCTGCATCTCAAATGAAAATGGACAAGTGCATTAGTTAGGATTGGGATACTCTGCTTTAGTTCACGTTCAAAATGAGAACTGTGTTAAGTAACTGTGTTAAGTCTCGTGTTCCAGGCTTTGAAAAGGTATTTAAAAGGAATGGCAAATATAACTTACAAATGAGTAGTGCACACACCATTTAATCCATTTATTATATAATCAATTTGTTTTGTAATTTACATATTTCAGCCAGTCTGTTTCACTCTGCTCTTGACAGGAGACAAATCTGTGCATGTAACAGTGGGAGATAAATGACTTCGAAAGACTTGTTGTTGAAGACAGGAACTGCTGGACAGGCATTTACCCTGCAGTCCACAGAGCTGAACTGACTGCACTGCACTTCGTCTCCACTAGATGGAAGCATTGTACTTTCTATATTGTACTTTATTAAACTTCACGCTCAAGCATGGAGATGATGTTGCGACATACACTGTATATATAAATTGGATACATTTATTGCATCGTATCATACTGGCTATGCTGAGTATACTAAAATACAATCACAGAGTTGTGAAGATGTGGGGATTTTAATTGTCAAATTCTGGACTTGAGGCTGTGAAATAATGGTGTGCATACACTAGGCATGTCACCATATGGGATTCTGATGGTATAATTACAGTCTGAGGAAATATGACGGGTGTACAGCTTCACGATTTTTTCCGGTAATTTATTGTGCGACACTACGGGGGAAAGGATATAGGCTACAAGCATTTTTGTAATACAATGTGTTTATTGTCAGATCTGTCATTCGTGACGCAAACACGTGACGCAGATATCGTAGCTTCTAAACATTTTTACGGTTTGGAAACCGAGACGTTTTCAATTTCGATATAAGGCGAAACCGGTTAATGTCGGCATCCTTAGAGAGAGAGAGAGAGAGAGAGAGAGAGTACAGCAAAAACGTAATTTTTTTGAAGGAAAGAGAAAGGTTATGTTTCTCCTCCCAACCCATACTACTTATAGTTCATCTTAGCTTTGTCAAAGACTGTGTGCGCATGAGTACATGTATGTGTGTGTGAAATTTTGTGCACATCTGTCTGGGTGTGTGGGTGTGTGTGCCAGTGCATGTGTATCTGTCCATATGTTCCCGTTCGCGTTAATGCAGTCATGGTTGTGGCTCTCGAGGGCGTGAACCCCCAAACAAAAGGAGGAAGCCTGTGTCTCGACGCTCCCAGAAAAAACGACTTCCTCCTCCTGGAGGTCAGAGTGAACCGGCGTGAAACAGGAAACAGGAACCACGGCGGGCAAATCCGGCCCATCACTGATTACGATTATCGCCGAGCTCACCTCTCACCTACAAACTGGCTCGAGTTTGTCAAACGTCCACAGCATTCAGCTAATGGCTTTGTGTGGCCTGAGGTCATATCAAAGTCATAACCATCAGGGTGAGACGACGAGGGCCAGTTGTGACATAACAGTTAAAAACATCCACAGTGCAGTGATATAAACAACATCCCGACAGGTTTAGGGATGTGGGTAAAACAGGGCTTAGAGAGAAAGTGCCTGTCATAATTCGTAGTATTTATGTAGCGGAGTCTCAGAGGCGTGATGTCGGTAAGAAAAACCCCTTCTGTCTTTCTCCATGTCCCTGACAACACTGCTCTTTTTTCTTTTCTTTTCTTTTTCTTTTCTTGTTTTTTTGTTTTGTTTGTTTGTTTTTTTTACATAACTACTGGCTCAGTCTGTGATGTTGGAAAAGGTCATTTGAGGTCAAGGTGTTTCTCTGTGTCTTTGTGTCTTTACTGTTGACTTAATCTTACTCTGGTCTGGAAATACCCTTTAGTTAATTTCGTCTGTGCAGAGACAATATGGGATACAAGAATTATTTGTGGATAATTTGAGAATTATCCACAAATATTAATAGTAAGATTCAATAGCTCTAGTAGAGGTGCTTCAGTAAATACAATAGACAGTATAGGCAGTAGCTGTAGCATCTGTCCACCCTGTTGAATGGCATGTTTACTGCAAATGGCACAACATCACCGAACACAGAAACGCTAAAGAAGATTTTGATAAAGTCCTGAAATGAAAGGAAATAGTAGTACTCTTTCCTGGAAAGTTCGGGTAATGTAATCTTTATCACTTCCATTCTATGAAATGTAATCTAAAACAGTCTAGACTACAAGCAGGCAGTGTATTTGGGGAACCTTACATTCTTACTGGGAAACATGTTAAGAGCTAGTCTGTGCAACAATAAGAACTGAAGAGATTCAGCTCTCCGCCTGGTTAACACAACACACACACACACACACACACACACACGCACACACACACACATACACACACACACGCACGCACGCACACACACATACATACACACACACACGCACACACACACACACAAACACACACACACACACACACACACATACACACACACACACACACACACACACGAACGCGCACACACACACACACACACACACACACACACACACACACACAAACATACCCACACACACACAAACACACACACGAATACACACACACACATGCACGCACGCACACACACACACGAACACACACACACACACACACACAGCAGTGAAAGCCAGTCGCTTTCGCATTTCCCATCACTTAAGAAACGGGACAATTTGTTTGTGTCTGGGGCCTCTGTTTATGTGGGCCCATAGCGCCTGTTGGTAAGAAGGAAATCCCGGTTAACCTTTGAACTTTACCATTTCCTTCAATAACACACAGTTTTGACCTTAACCATCAAACACCCATTTTTTCTGTTGTTGTTGTTGTGTGTTATTTTTTATATATCTAAACATGTGTGATTATATAATGTATCTAAACGTGTGTGTGCTGAATGATATATAAGGTGCATATGAAATATGAAGACTCATAATGATGGCAAAACATTTCCAATACTCCTGCTCACAGCTTCAGATACACACACACACACACACACACACACATGGTTATAATTAATACCTAATGCTGCAACATTCGTTTCGGGTTATTGTCAGTGGAAAATTGCCGTAATACTTGTTTTGCAAATTAGCCATGACCAAAATGTTTATGAATCCATTGCAAACACAATTGCAAGGCTTCCTTTAATTTTTTTTATGTGAATGTTCCTGGCAGGAGTTGAACGTAGAGTTTCAGACTGGTGTTAACAGACGATTATGAAAGGTTTATGCATCCACTGCAGACTCCTCTTTCAGAGCTCAGCTCTTGATAGATCAGTTTTCACTGAGCAAGATTTTATCTAGGTTTCCTTTATATCAGTTTTGTGTATTCATACGTAATTTGTTAATCAGTGGGGTTATAACTGTAATATTTCTCACAGATGGGCTTTATATGTGTGTGTGTGTGTGTGTGTGTTTCAGTTGTGAATGTTACCAGTTGAAAATGATTTGAAAAGGTGTTGGAGAGACAGGAGCCTGTGCAGAGCATACTGTAGATGTGGGTCTGTTATGAAATTTGGAGTCTAACCTCTAGGTGTCAGAGCGCATGTAATGAATATGAGATGGTTTATTTAGACTGGGCAGAGTGTTTTCAGGCTGCGCTGTACGAGCCCGATGAAGAGGAGGAAGAGGAGGTGGGGGGAGGTAGGCTCAGGTGGCAGTGAGAGGAGTTTACAATGGAGCTCAGAGAATGGCCTTTAGTCAGGGGGACCTGGTAACGCTGAGAGGGTCGTTAATGCAGAGTTTGGCCAATGACCCTCGTCCATAAAGCCAACAGAGTGAGACCGTCCTGATGGCCCTCTTTTAAAGCAAGGGGTAGAGTACAGTAAGTGGTTCTTTATGGCTGATTTTACACATATTATTGATTTAATACTCTTCTCTTATTGAAGACTCATTCTCCACACATTTCTTGGCCTCTGCAATCCCAGCATGGTGAAACCCTGTGGACGGTCTGAACGTGGTCTCTTTACTGGACCAGTGTGGGCAGATCAGAACGACCTGGGTGCACGGTTCACGCCTGTGCGTTACACTACCAAAAAAACCCCCCCAAAAAACCACAGGACACCCACAGAGCACAAATGTCATCTTTTTGCATCTGTGCAAAATTAGAAATGGCAAACGAAAAACATTCAACATATCTGACCAACATTTTGACGTTTTGAATCTCGCTGCTTGTTAACAGCAGTGCCGTCCACCCATTTGCTAATAGAATGGCACAGGAAGAGAAAATCATTTCAGTTTGCAGCGTGAGAATCACACGCATTTCTCAATAAAGAAATGCATTTGAAGAGTCTCGTGAACCCTTTTCCAATCTCACTTTTGTGTTTATAGTTACTGGTGACATTTTGCCCATAAACTGTAAAAGGCCGGTGGTCATGTGACATGAATGTGATTATAAAATATTATACAGAAGAGAGGACACACTCAGGAGCCCATGCACACATGCAGTTCCATGTAGTCAAAACAGCAAGGCAAACATGATGACACAGGGTCTCTGTATTGTCTTGTAGTCTTACATAATACAATGTATTGTCACAACTTTTGGACTTGCGTCATACTGTCAATTGTGCAGTCATCAGAATAATATGCTCAAACACCTGAACTGAAGGGTTTTTACGCTGTCTGGGTCTTGTTGTGATGAGTTGCTACCTTATCTGTAAGTTCATAACTTTGTCATGTGAAGGAGAACTTCATCACAGTTTGTTTACTTAAAATGAATTCAATCTTCAACTCACCCCAAGACTCATTTTGTGCACTTTCCACATGCACTGTGACATCATGTGCGGTTAGTTTACAGTCTGTTTGTCAAAAATGCATTTCATCATTACCATGGTTTTGAGGATTTATAATGAAAGAAGCTGGTTTGTTCATGTGAAATACTTAAAATGTTTGCAGCTTTCTTTCTTTCTTTCTTTCTTTCCTTCATTATAGGTGATTGAACTGTTCAGATATTTGCTATTAAAAGTACAGTCAGCCAGAATTTGCTGAGATCTGTAAGAGACAGGACTCTCTCACACGTGACAACTCAAAGGTCAAATGAGTTTACAGCCTTCTACCATTCAGTACAGCACGTCCTCTCCCTCATCCTCCACAACTTCTTAGAGCTGTCTGATTAATTAACAAACCCTCTCTCTCTCTCACACACACACACACACACACACACACACACACAAAGGGAGGGATGCTTTCTTTTATGTTGGTTTGAGTCCAGCCATCGCGGCTTGTTCTGTTGCTGTTGGCATATGTCCAGAGTAACCTCTGTTATCCAGTGAGTGAGAGAAAGGAGAAAAGACAGAGTGAGTGAGACACACACACAGGGAGAGGGAGAGACAGAGAGAGAGGGAGACAGTGAGTGATAACTGACATAGGCTTAGAGAATGAGAGAGAGGGTACGAGAGAATGAGAGAGTGAGTAAGAGAATGAGTGAAGGTGAGAGTGAGAGAGAGAGTAACAGAGAGCAAAAGAAAGAGGGAATGTGTGTGTCTATGTGTGTGTGAGAGACAGAGAAATAGAGAGAGAGGGGGAGAGAATGTGTTGTCTGTGAGTGAGAGAGAGAGTGAATGAGACAGAGTGACAATCTAATCAGCTCTGACTTGTCCGTCCCTGTCATCTTAGGGCTCCTGTTTGGTCACCCTCTATCCCCTGTGTGTGTGTGTGTGTGTGTGTGTGTGTGTGTGTGTGTGTGTGTGTGTGTGCTTTAAGCCAAACACAGATGTTCTTATGTGGGTTCCTGTGAGTTTCAATGTGTTTGTTTGTTTGTCTGTTTTTATGTATGTGTATATGTGTGAGTGTCTGTATGTGTACATTGCACAGATGTTCTTAAGTGTGTGTGTGTGTGAGAGAGAGAGAGAGAGAGAGAGAGAGAGAGAGAGAGAGAGAGAGACCCTGTGTGTGTGTGTGTGTGTGTGTGTGTGTGTGTGTGTGTGAGTGTGTGAGAGAGAGAGAGAGAGAGAGACCCTGTGTGTGTGTGTGTGTGTGTGTGTGAGCTGAACTGAAACACAGATGTTCATGTGAGAGAATTTTAGCAGTTGCCACAGAGACAGTGCTGTCAGCTCTGAGGACGTTCCTCATTTGTTTTCATTCTCTCCCCCTTTTTCTGTTCATTTTGTTCTCTGTTTTCTAAGAAAGAGAATGTTCCACTCCACCTTGGCAGGATCTCCAGACTGCTGCACTGCTGTAATACAGTCTTCTGTTTACTCCTGATCTAATACAGTCCTCTGTTTACTCCTGATCTAATACAGTCCTCTGTTTACTCCTGATCTAATACAGTCTTCTGTTTACTCCTGATCTAATACAGCCCTCTGTTTACTCCTGGTCTAATACAGCCCTCTGTTTACTCCTGGTCTAATACAGCCCTCTGTTTACTCCTGGTGTAATACAGTCCTCTGTTTACTCCTGATCTAATACAGTCCTCTGTTTACTCCTGGTGTAATACAGTCCTCTGTTTACTCCTGGTCTAATACAGTCCTCTGTTTAATCCTGGTCTAATACAGTCCTCTGTTTACTCCTGGTGTAATACAGTCCTCTGTTTACTCCTGGTGTAATACAGTCTTCTGTTTACTCCTGGTCTAATACAGTCCTCTGTTTACTCCTGGTGTAATACAGTCCTCTGTTTGCTCCTGGTCTAATACAGTCCTCTGTTTACTCCTGGTGTAATACAGTCCTCTGTTTACTCCTGGTGTAATACAGTCTTCTGTTTACTCCTGGTCTAATACAGTCCTCTGTTTACTCCTGGTGTAATACAGTCCTCTGTTTACTCCTGGTCTAATACAGTCCTCTGTTTACTCCTGGTCTAATACAGTCCTCTGTTTACTCCTGATCTAATACAGTCCTCTGTTTACTCCTGGTGTAATACAGTCCTCTGTTTACACCTGGTCTAATACAGTCCTCTGTTTACTCCTGGTCTAATACAGTCCTCTGTTTACTCCTGGTGTAATACAGTCCTCTGTTTACTCCTGGTCTAATACAGTCCTCTGTTTACTCCTGGTGTAATACAGTCCTCTGTTTACACCTGGTCTAATACAGTCCTCTGTTTACTCCTGGTCTAATACAGTCCTCTGTTTACTCCTGGTGTAATACAGTCCTCTGTTTACTCCTGGTGTAATACAGTCTTCTGTTTACTCCTGGTCTAATACAGTCCTCTGTTTACTCCTGGTGTAATACAGTCCTCTGTTTGCTCCTGGTCTAATACAGTCCTCTGTTTACTCCTGGTGTAATACAGTCCTCTGTTTACACCTGGTCTAATACAGTCCTCTGTTTACTCCTGGTGTAATACAGTCCTCTGTTTACACCTGGTCTAATACAGTCCTCTGTTTACTCCTGGTCTAATACAGTCCTCTGTTTACTCCTGGTGTAATACAGTCCTCTGTTTACACCTGGTCTAATACAGTCCTCTGTTTACTCCTGGTGTAATACAGTCCTCTGTTTACTCCTGGTGTAATACAGTCCTCTGTTTACTCCTGGTCTAATACAGTCCTCTGTTTACTCCTGGTGTAATACAGTCCTCTGTTTACTCCTGGTCTAATACAGTCTTCTGTTTACTCCTGGTCTAATACAGTCCTCTGTTTACTCCTGGTCTAATACAGTCCTCTGTTTACACCTGGTGTAATACAGTCCTCTGTTTACTCCTGGTGTAATACAGTCCTCTGTTTACTCCTGGTGTAATACAGTCCTCTGTTTACTCCTGGTGTAATACAGTCCTCTGTTTACTCCTGGTGTAATACAGTCCTCTGTTTACTCCTGGTCTAATACAGTCCTCTGTTTACTCCTGGTGTAATACAGTTCTCTGTTTACTCCTGGTCTAATACAGTCCTCTGTTTACTCCTGGTGTAATACAGTCCTCTGTTTACTCCTGGTGTAATACAGTCCTCTGTTTACTCCTGGTCTAATACAGTCCTCTGTTTACTCCTGGTGTAATACAGTCCTCTGTTTACTCCTGGTCTAATACAGCCCTCTGTTTACTCCTGGTCTAATACAGTCCTCTGTTTACTCCTGGTGTAATACAGTCCTCTGTTTACTCCTGGTGTAATACAGTCCTCTGTTTACTCCTGGTGTAATACAGTCCTCTGTTTACTCCTGGTCTAATACAGTCCTCTGTTTACTCCTGGTGTAATACAGTCCTCTGTTTACTCCTGGTGTAATACAGTCCTCTGTTTACTCCTGGTCTAATACAGTCTTCTGTTTACTCCTGGTCTAATACAGTCCTCTGTTTACTCCTGGTCTAATACAGTCCTCTGTTTACACCTGGTCTAATACAGTCCTCTGTTTACTCCTGGTGTAATACAGTCCTCTGTTTACTCCTGGTGTAATACAGTCCTCTGTTTACTCCTGGTCTAATACAGTCCTCTGTTTACTCCTGGTGTAATACAGTCCTCTGTTTACTCCTGGTGTAATACAGTCCTCTGTTTACTCCTGGTCTAATACAGTCCTCTGTTTACTCCTGGTGTAATACAGTCCTCTGTTTACTCCTGGTCTAATACAGTCTTCTGTTTACTCCTGGTGTAATACAGTCCTCTGTTTACTCCTGGTGTAATACAGTCCTCTGTTTACTCCTGGTGTAATACAGTCTTCTGTTTACTCCTGGTCTAATACAGTCCTCTGTTTACTCCTGGTCTAATACAGTCCTCTGTTTACACCTGGTCTAATACAGTCCTCTGTTTACTCCTGGTGTAATACAGTCCTCTGTTTACTCCTGGTGTAATACAGTCCTCTGTTTACTCCTGGTCTAATACAGTCCTCTGTTTACTCCTGGTGTAATACAGTCCTCTGTTTACTCCTGGTGTAATACAGTCCTCTGTTTACTCCTGGTCTAATACAGTCCTCTGTTTACTCCTGGTGTAATACAGTCCTCTGTTTACTCCTGGTCTAATACAGTCTTCTGTTTACTCCTGGTGTAATACAGTCCTCTGTTTACTCCTGGTGTAATACAGTCCTCTGTTTACTCCTGGTGTAATACAGTCTTCTGTTTACTCCTGGTCTAATACAGTCCTCTGTTTACACCTGGTCTAATACAGTCCTCTGTTTTCTCCTGGTCTAATACAGTCCTCTGTTTACTCCTGGTGTAATACAGTCCTCTGTTTACTCCTGGTCTAATACAGTCCTCTGTTTACACCTGGTCTAATACAGTCCTCTGTTTACTCCTGGTGTAATACAGTCCTCTGTTTACTCCTGGTGTAATACAGTCCTCTGTTTACTCCTGGTCTAATACAGTCCTCTGTTTACTCCTGGTCTAATACAGTCCTCTGTTTACTCCTGGTGTAATACAGTCCTCTGTTTACTCCTGGTCTAATACAGTCCTCTGTTTACTCCTGGTGTAATACAGTCCTCTGTTTACTCCTGGTCTAATACAGTCTTCTGTTTACTCCTGGTGTAATACAGTCCTCTGTTTACTCCTGGTGTAATACAGTCCTCTGTTTACTCCTGGTGTAATACAGTCTTCTGTTTACTCCTGGTCTAATACAGTCCTCTGTTTACTCCTGGTCTAATACAGTCCTCTGTTTACACCTGGTCTAATACAGTCCTCTGTTTACTCCTGGTGTAATACAGTCCTCTGTTTACTCCTGGTGTAATACAGTCCTCTGTTTACTCCTGGTCTAATACAGTCCTCTGTTTACTCCTGGTGTAATACAGTCCTCTGTTTACTCCTGGTCTAATACAGTCCTCTGTTTACTCCTGGTGTAATACAGTCCTCTGTTTACTCCTGGTCTAATACAGTCCTCTGTTTACTCCTGGTGTAATACAGTCCTCTGTTTACTCCTGGTGTAATACAGTCCTCTGTTTACTCCTGGTCTAATACAGCCCTCTGTTTACTCCTGGTCTAATACAGTCCTCTGTTTACTCCTGGTCTAATACAGTCCTCTGTTTACTCCTAAACTAATACAGTCCTCTGTTTACTCCTGGTGTAATACAGTCCTCTGTTTACTCCTGGTGTAATACAGTCCTCTGTTTACTCCTGGTCTAATACAGTCCTCTGTTTACTCCTGGTCTAATACAGTCCTCTGTTTACTCCTGGTGTAATACAGTTCTCTGTTTACTCCTGATTTGCAGTACTCACAACACTCCCTCTCACTGTATATGTGTGTGTGTGTATATGTGTATGTGTGATCGTGTGAGACTTTGCACATGAGTGTATAAGTATGTGCAGGAGAGTATTTAAGTGCGTCTACAGTATAAGAGTGTAAACACACAGACATATATACACACACACACACACACACACACACACACACACACACACACACACACACACACACATACACACACACACACACATGTTCTGCATGGCTAGCCTACTTAGTGAACACTTCCTCATCCTCCTCATGACTGAAGTTAAAGATGATAATGATGTGATAGAAGGCAATACTAGTAACAACATACAGTCTGTGTAATATTCAGTTTACATGGCATTCACTGTATCTATCATGTAATGTATATAAAATTCACCTTATGTAATGTTCTACGAAACATTAAGTGTATATAAAATTCACTTCATATTATACTCTGTGTAACATTCACTGTTCAAGTTCAAGTTCAAGTTCAAGTTTATTTAGAGCCCAATATCACTGTTTACAGTCTCAAAGGGCTTTACAGGCCACAACAGTTAAATCAAAATATGACTGTGTATAACATTCACTTTATATAATATTCTATGAATAAAATATTCTATATGACATTCAGTTCATAAAACATTCTGTATATGTAATATTCAGTGTACGTAGCATTCAGCATATATAGCATGAGTGAATATAATTCCAAGTGTAAAGAACACTGACTTGTGTGGCCCAGAGCAGTTCGACTCCATTCCATTAAATATCATCAAAAGCACTTTTTCAAAAAAGTCCAAATTGAAATAGAACAAGAAACAACGACTCTCCCCCCCCCCCCCCCCCCCCCCCCAAAAAAAAAGACCCCACATCTGTGTAGTATGTATTTTGTTATCATATAAAATGCTTTGTGCACACATGACCTTTGAGAGAAACATTACTCTAAATGAAAAAAAAAAAAGCAAAAGCTATAAGTGAAGTGCGCTAGAAGGAATAAAAATAATAACATTTAACTGAAGAGCAGTCTTGGCTTGTTCCTCTCTGCACATGCCACAGAACGCATCTCAGAGCTGTCGTCCCCTTCAGCACTGTTTATTCAAGAAGCGAATCAGAGGTTCATGGAGGGCAAAGCCATGTTCACACTAACACGTGCAATCATGTTCTTTCTGTTCACACATCAAGTAAGCAGTGAGTCATCCAAACTGGCACCCAAACAGCTCTCATAAGATATCAACACAGCAGCTCATTTCCAAAACTCGATTCAAAATACAATTTTTAAAAATTAGAATGCAATGGTTTATTTGAACTTTCTTAATCCTTTTGATGGATACTTCATTTCTTTGCTCTGGCTTTTGTCACTATCCTGATGACAGACAGACATGGGGAGGGGACCAGAAAGAAACACACACTATTGCACAAAGTCAAGAGATAACTCATTTGGGGTCATCAGTCATAGAGTATGGGGATTCTGCTTTCTTTTCCATATTTCCTCCTTGATTCTGCACTCATTTAGAAAGACGCCTGAGAGGAGATGTTGTATCAGAACTTACTTGTTCTGTTATAATAACGTTATAGGTGCTGTATTGCAGTTTAATTACTGTTTAATAACAATGTAAGGAAGTGTTCAAATTGTCAGTGTTTTGTTAGATAAAAAGACAGGCTGGTGAATAACCTCACTGAAAGAGGCTCAGCATGTTTTCTTTTTCTTACTCAGCCTTGTTACCCACATGTGTTTGTGGCGTGAAACATGTGATGTGTCCAAAAGGCGAGGTCAGAACGTACATCACTGAGGGATCCTGAGAGAGCCCGCCACTGTGATCTCTCATTCAAGTTCCTTTAGGAGAGCAGCTGCACTGACGTGAGAAAGCCCATAAACACGGACTTACAGATAACCTCTCCACAAAGTCAGAAGGATGCGGGGGGGGGAGATCGCATCCACCCAATCTGTGCTGGGAGGTCACAGAAAGGACCTGTGTGGAAACGGATGTTTCCAGAGAAAACGCTGATGTACGTGTCTTTTGTCTTTCGTACAGTGTTATGGTAATACTGTCCATCCTTAACTGGACAGATTCCAGAAACTGAATGGTGTCCACTGTTCCACAGTGAACTGTTCCACAGTGAACTGTTCCAGACGGGAACAAAGGAAAGGAAAGGAGGCAGATAACAAACAGAACAAGAAACACAAAGAAAGTTGAAGTGCCCAGTGGTGTCTGATCAAATCATGAAGGCATGAAGTGTGCACATGTTATCAGGAACAGAATACATCAAGGGACAACTGTCAAGATGAAGAATGAACCAAGTTTGGTACACAGCAGCCCACAGTAGGACTTGCTGTTTTAAACAGACTTCACTGTCTTCTCTCTTTCCCAACAAAGAATGATGACAACATGCAAAAGCAATAATTATTGGTGTTGTTATCTGAAGGCTAATTAAGTCTTTTTCTTCCTCTCCCTATGGTTGTTTTAGGCATGTGTATTGTTGTGGTGGCTCACCCCTGCTGAGCCAGCGGTAGGGCTAGATGTGAAATAGCAAGATATAAATAGGACCACAGAGGGTTTGGAGAGGCAGATATTTGATACTTAAAGACAGAAGAGAGTTAGAATAAAGCTTGTTTGTCCAAGATGATACTTAGCCCTGCTTGACTGCCTATATCCACAGCTTTTATGTGAATGGTGATATATAACCCTGCTCCACTGGGTTTTGTTTAAATGATGATGTTTTTGTTCTGATGTTATTTGACCCTGCTCCATAGAGTTGATCTGGAGACTAGGGCTTGGTTCCTGTGCCTTGATGAATGTATAGAACGCTGATAGACCATACAGCCTCTTCAGCATGGTGTCCCTCCATTTAAAGGATATAAAAAACTAAACTTTTTTTTTTTTCTGTAAATCTACTTGCATCAGGCTGCGCTTGTACTCATACTTGCACCAATCGGTTTGAGGCATCAGACGGTCTTCACATAAGGTCAAACACATGCAGATTAATGTGAGGTTTATTTGGTATTCACAGTGAGTATAATTACTAAGCTTAGATGACAAGGCTGCAATAAAATGCCAAAGGAACAATACGACCTGGTTGTAAATTTTTCCGTTCGATAATCTGGTTTCTGGAAAAAATGAAGATATATCTGCTTCAGAAATGAGTTCTCAGAGATTGGAATACATGAAGGAATTTCCGTTTTGGTGAAATTAAATTCCTGAAAAGATTATTGTACATATTTTAATGGAATTTTCTACTTCTCTTCTTCATTTTCTCGTGGAAGAGAGAATGATTTGCAGGTGCAGGGGAATACATTCTTTTTCATGGTTGTGTCAGAAATGGATTGGTGTTCTTGTGTTTCTTGGTACACTATTCTTGAAGGCTCCAGTTCTGCCTAACATTAGAGTGGTGTTGTCTTCTAGCTATGGGCCAAAGCAAACACTTGTGTGGACTGGAGAACCGGTTGTGTGGGTCAGTTCTTTGAGAACCAGAACAACGTGGTTTTGACAGGCTCTTACTTCTCCTCGACCAGTCGCCATCAGGAATGAAAGGAATTTGAAGTTATTAGTGAGTGGAAAGCTCATGTTCTGAGGATTAGCAGAAAATGACTAAAAAAAAAAAGTTTAATCTTAGGGTTGACTGAGTGACTATTTAGGGAAAACTGCACCACGCATTTCATGGTCCATAAACTTCAGTGGAGAGGAGAGGAATTTTGGAAGGTGACTGACCGGTCTGGGTTCTTGGGCGGCCAGAACAGATTTGAGAAATTTCTCTGTGTCCTCACTCATGATGTTGAGAGAGTTATACAATTTGTACTTTCAGTGCTTCAGAATAAATTATTCTAAAATTCAGTAGACTAAGTAATGGTTGCCTGACTTTCCTGAGAGGAAATGTTAATTTAGCTCTTAGCAGTGATGTATATTGACTTTGTTTCTTGTTTGTTAAGTGTTGTAAACCAAAACTGAAATAAAGCAAATCATTCTGAAAAAAAAAAAAAGTTTTAGCAATATTTTAGATAAAACAAAATGATGAAACAGAAATAAAGAAAAATGAAAATCAGGCAAGCAAAAAAAAAAACCAGAAACCGTTTTGGTCACATTCAGATGGATGGTTGTAATTTGTGTTTAAAGGAGAACCTAAAAACACTGTATCTTTTCTGTGTGAACATATGCATAGTTTGTTTGCATGGACCAACTCAAGGTTTGTTCTCCTGCTTGTTGTTTGAAAAAATAGGTCTCCACAGCAGCCGTCAAGGGGGAGCAGAGAAACTTTTTACATAACATGGCTCCCCAGTGATAGGAAACGACAGGGCTTATGTATGTGCTTGACTCATTTTCAGCTGGTATTCCATCAAGAAATATGAGTTCAGAGAATCTCTGGGAACTTTCTAATAAAGGTCATTTTCAGGCCATTGACAAAAGGATGCGAGGACTATATGACTGAGGAATTTGACATTTCTCGACGATGTGCCCTCCCTGAAGCACTTTCAGAACAGAATACAAGATTCCGTTTTATTGATTTATTACATTTGGGGCTCTTTGTTTAAAGTCGTCATGATGTTTTTGTGCACTACTGGGTTTCTGAAAGTTTCTTTTCAGTGCTTTTTTAAATAAATCCTCCAACACTTTGAGATTCCTCCACCAACATCTCTCTCGCAATCACTAGCGAACTCCACAAAGGAGAGAGGAGAGGCTATTTCTGGCTAAATTCTGCAATCTTTCAACACAAAAGGCGCCTAGCATTAGCTCCTCTGTCCAAAACATCTTGAATGTGAGCTCTGCACCTGAATTCCCAATGGAACATCTTGCCATCGTGAGAACCTTTCCTCCCTCCCTCTCAGCTGCAAGGATCACAGCTCTTGGAATTGCTGTCCAAGTGGATGCCAGGGAATTCTCACCAAGAGAAATGTCCAGCCAGCCCTGGAGCCTTTGTCACAGCAGTAAGTGGCAGAGAGGGATTTTGGGAGGGGGATCCCTGTCCCTGAGACATCAGATGTTCAGAGGATACGACTCCATTTCATGATAATACAACTGAACATATAAAACGTACCGTCTTCTGTGGAGGATCAGAAGGGTTTGACAGGTGCTAGATATCTGTGATTATGGTGGCCTGGGTCGGAAAGCTAGCACATAGAAAACATACTCCCCAGACACTGCTCTGCTTATCATATCCTACACTACAGAGCCTGCAACAGCAGCCTCACTCCACTCAGAGTGGTGTTAACTACTGACTCTACTGGATGGGACACACCACCGCTTGAGGTCACCATACATTGCCACAGGACCCAAAACATTTTCACATTAGTTAATCTGTACAGTGTCTGTACCCCCTGCCTATAGGGAAGACAATGTTGAGTAGTACCATTGTAGAGGAGCTGAGTTTGAAAGGTTTTAATAACTTACCTGCTGTCTCATATCCTGTTACAAAAGAAGCAAATCAGCTGTTTAAAACCCTTTTTTATGTTTGCTTTGACTCATGTAAAAATGCTTTTTTAATGAACAGTGCAGCTCAAACAAGGTCATTCTTTATAGATCCTTAGTAATTTTGTATTCAACCAGTGAATCAGCACATCAACAACGCTAAAACTTTCGGCACAATGTTGTGACCGAAGGGGTTAAAAAGTCAAGCCTCAAGTCAGGGAGGTGTCTGTGCGTAGGGGCGGGGTTGAAGGAGTTTCTCTCCCTCGTGTGTTAGAAGGAGTCAGCTGAGCCGAACTTATGTGGATACAGCTTGGTTTTTCTCGGGAATGCAAACCGCGGGAAGGACGCTTGCCACGGTGCCCTGGTAGAAATCTAACCCCGAAACGTATTTTTTTTTTCAGTTTGGCGCTGTGCACGCGCCTGAACCAAGTTTTTGTGCTCGAAGTGCTCTCCCTTGGAGGTGAGATTTCGAATTAAATCAGTATAAGGCTGTCTGATATGCATTTTCTTCTGTGAAATTGTTATTCTCATTGAAGAATCATAACTGAAATTGTTTACCCAACTGACATCGCAAACTGAAACGTCTACCTGTAGATGTCATGCGTTCCTGAGATGCTAGTTTTGCCGCGTGGGGAAATGAAGGCAAGTTGAAGAAACGCTGGCTAATGACGTGAAGCATGCTGTAATGCTCAGACGTATTGTGAAGATGAATTAGGTCTAACGCTTTCTGCTGCGTTTAAACATAGACTAATTTATAATGCTTGAGTTGTCAGTTTGCGAGTTTTCCAGCTTGTCAGCTGGAAGAAAGATGAAGTGGAACCGTAGAAGCCGAGGGAAATTTTGAGGGATCCAGTTACAAAATAGTGGAGGCTGTATCAGTGGACGTGTGTGACACTGTTTTGCCACCCAGTGTTTACAAACTTTGTGTGTGAGGCATTTTAGGTTCACGCAGACTGAACAGCTGTAAGAATTAAAATTGTTGTCACAACAACTTTCAAGAAGCTTGAGACGCACGTCACAGAATGCTCAGAGGCAGAGAGTGATCGGCTTCAAGCTACGTCACTGCGTCTAGCAAGGTTTTGAAAGTTTTATGTGGCAGTTTTGTGAGGTGTCTTAAATCTGCTCCAAACTGTAATGGACAGTTTTCTGCATACAGATACAGCCTTGACATAAACCATGTTTGACTGTTCTCTCTCTCTCTCTCTCTCTCTGTTTCTCTCTCTCCCTCTTCTTTCCTTCCCTCTCTCTCTGAGTTGAGAGAGAAAAGCAGATGGATTAGTAAGAATGTACTGTGTTGACCTGGCTGTTTCATTTGTGAATGAGTGGATTTAACATACAGTTGAGATGTGATTTCTAGGACAGTAAGAGTTTGTGTTTGTTTCTGAGAGCAGTTACAAAATTACTAATACAAGATCTCTCTCTCTCTCTCTCTCTCTCTCTCTCTCTCTCTCTCTCTCACACACACACACACACACACACACACACACACACACACGCGCAAGCACACATACATACACACACATTGCAGAACTAGCTTAGTCAGCAGTTCTCAGCAGGGCTATAGCAGGCTCTGGTTTAGCTAGAGCTGCAGAGGTGGGCTTTGCAGTTTTGGGGGAGGGGTTCTTAAATGATCAGACAGACAAATGCTAAGGTAAGATGTCAAAAGACATGCCGAGACATACATTTCTCTCTCTCTCTCTCTCTCTCTCTCTCTCTCTCTCTCTCTCCCTCTCTTTCTCTCTTTCTCTCTTGCAGGGAGACAGGGAGACTGTCTCTCTTGCCTTCCCTCTCTCTGTACCTCTCTCTCTCACTCACACTATCACCCCCCCACACACACACACACGCACACACACACACACACATACACACACATAGAGTTAGCAGTGAGAGCTTTAACAGTGTCGTCTTACAGAGGTCAGTGAGGTAAAACAGAGATTTTGAAATGCCTTCCCCGCTGCTGTATACTTCAAGCCTCTGTCATATGCGTCTGCCGAGCAGAGTACACCTCTGTTCTCTGTGCCTGCCTGCGCCTCAACCAATCAGTGACTTTCAAACTTAAATCATTATTGCTAAATTTGAACAATTAAACATATTACTTTTTCTTTTTAAAGCAGTTTTGCATTTGTAGCATAATCAGAATACGGTGTCTTCCTAATACTAAAGTAAAACCCAAAAGAAACGGTACTGATAGGACCAGCTGTGTGAAGTGGGAGTGGTTTTATGATAAAGGACCACTAAAAGAGGCATTAACTCCGTTATTGAACTACTCATACATGTCTTACTTACACTTGGCTCTTTCTTCTCCTCCAATGCAGGTGTGGTCTATCCTCTGATGTCATGGGGAGAATTTCTTAAATGAAAGATAACCCATGTACGTTTCTAATAATGTATAGGGATTAGTATAGTGTAAGAAGAGTGATAGTAGTAATGTTACTCTTTAACAGTTACTATTAAAAACAAAAGCTGACTGTGAGCCAGGTGAATGTAAGCGTGTGTTTCTGTAAGAGAGTAGAGACTGCTTCAGTGAGGCTTTACTGAGGAGACTGCCCTGTAATGAAAAACAGGCATGCATGAACCAAGACAGAGCATAATAACTTTCTCTCTCTCTGCGTCTTTTCTCTCCTTCTCTCTCTCTCTGTCTTTTCTCTCCTTCTCTCTCTCTGTGTCTTTTCTCTCCTTCTCTCTCTCTCTCTCTGTGTCTTTTCTCTCCTTCTCTCTCTCTCTCTCTCTCTCTCTCTGTGTCTTTTCTCTCCTTCTCTCTCTCTCTCTCTCTCTCTCTGTGTCTTTTCTCTCGTTCTCTCTCTCTCTCTCTCTCTGTGTCTTTTCTCTCCTTCTCTCTCTCTCTCTCTCTCTCTGTGTCTTTTCTCTCCTTCTCTCTCTCTCTCTCTCTCTCTGTCTTTTCTCTCCTTCTCTCTCTCTCTCTCTCTCTGTGTCTTTTCTCTCCTTCTCTCTCTCTCTCTCTCTGACACACGCCCTCCCTCCCTCTCTATGTGCACACAGGCCAAGTGTGAACCTAAAAATAAAAAGAGTAACCTGCTAGTCAGAATCCCCTTGTCAAATAGAATAGTTCCCACTCGGAGGATGTGAGGACATGAGATGAGGGTTTAAGATAGAGGGGACAGAGAGAGAGTGAAGGACGGTTTGAGAGGCAGTGTGTCTCATTTTAAACTGCTCCATGTCTGGAGGAGACACTGCTTTTGCTTGTAGTTGTGATGATAAATAGGCATATTTGTCGTTGTCATGGCAGTGTTTTAAAGCGCGTCTTTGTTTCTAAGAGCAGCGTATGTACGGCGGCCGTCTCAGCCTAGCTTTAACCATGATGATGTGTGGTGAAAGATTACAGCCTTAAAGAGGCTTTCATTGGTACACACCATATAATGTCTGTTGACTTTTT
The DNA here is from genome assembly GCF_902362185.1 of Chanos chanos. NCBI lineage: Eukaryota > Metazoa > Chordata > Actinopteri > Gonorynchiformes > Chanidae > Chanos > Chanos chanos. Next base: position 23,080,274 of record NC_044506.1, read on the forward strand.
CCCTTACGTTGTATGTCTGTGCTCACTCAGTTGGTCCATTGTAGAGACACACACACACACACACACACACACACACACACACACACACACGCACACTTCCCAGCCTGATGGCTCAAAGCTCCAGTTCTCATATGAGGTCTGATGTCTCTAACAGGGAGAGTCAAAAGATTACAAACACACCTCCAGCAAATCTCTGTGTCTCCATTTCCCCAGTCTGTCTGTATCTCTGTCTCTCTCACATGCAGAATTTCATGCATTCGCAGTTCTTCTCTCCTCTCTCACACTCTGACCCTCTCATTATACTGGCGATTATAGAAGCCCTGGAAATCAGAGAGGCCATCTGTTTGTGTGCTGTTCCTAAAGCGTGACAGCCACCAGTCATCTGAGACCATTACCTCCCCATCAGCACTAAATCACCAGGAATGGGGAGATGGTGATAAGTGAGTGATTATTCATCTGCAGACAAAATGTAAACGAAAAATACGAACACGCATTCTCAGATGACTCCCCAATGGAACCTGCAGCCTAATAAGACAACCTGTCTCCTCTCAGTGCCGTGGGAGGAGTCTTTATGACTGTCGTCCTATGTGAGATAAGACAACCTGTCTCCTCTCAGTGCCGTGGGAGGAGTCTTTATGACTGTCGTCCTATGTGAGCAATAGTTTCAGGTTCATCTGCATAAATCATGCAGTGCTACGTGGCTTTGTGTAAATTAATTAGTAATAACTTTTGTTTTAAGTATGAAAGTCAAAAAAAAAATGGTTCAGCTATCAAGGACAGCGCTTATACAGTCCATCAGATTCTATAGTGCATGTTCCTAGTGGCTAAGCCCATTAGGAACATATGTAGATACATACACACACACACACACACACACACACATATACATATACTGGCTTTTAATTAGCTCTTGTTTGACGAATGAAAAGTGTATTGGTCATGGTCACTGATAAAAATGAACAGTAACTCTAATACAGAGAGCTAGAGATTAACTCCCCGACACAAACATTTACACTCTTTCTGGAGGTTTGTGTTTTTTCCTACTCACAACATGTGGCCTGAAATGAAAAAAGTATGTTTCTCAGTTCTTTTCAGTATGTTTCTCAGTTCTTTTCAGTAGGTTTCTCAGTTCTTTTCAGTAGGTTTCTCAGTTCTTTTCAGTATGTTTCTTAGTTCTTTTCAGTAACTCTTTCACTGACCTTGAGACGAAAGCAGACCTTTTTGTTTTTCTGGAGAGAACGTTTTACTTCTCAGCTTCAGTTATCATTATGCTTGTCCCGAATTAGCGGTTAAATGTTTCACTGATACACCATTACATTTAGTTTATTGTGTGGAATCTTTGTGTTAACTTGGACTGATGGCCGGTAAATTTTTCACTTGTCCGGTTTCTGTCACAGTTTCAGTTGGTTTGGTCGAGCCCAAATACCCACGTTAACTCGGAGTTATAGGTCTCTCTGCGGACACTGGGTTTACCCCAAATATCCTCCAGCAAGTTACACAACCCAGTCACTATCACTCAGCCAATATATTCAGAATAATCCACAGTTCCATAAGCAACACTGACTCATAGTGTTATGAAGATGTTGGCTTTGTAATGTTGGTTTTATAATTGGACCACACCACCAACACCATCAAACCACTGGTAGAGCTTTTGTTAAATGCATTGCAATAGGATCATGGGCCAGAATAGCAATGTTATATCTCTGCACAACTGATAAATAAATTGATCACGAGCCCGGCCAAAAACGCAGAGCGCTACTGTTTCTGTGAAATGTGGTTTATGCGGTCATCAGACAGATTCAACAAGTGTGTAACACTTGTCTCGCCTGCGTACTGACCGGCCCTCGTGGAACCAGGGGTGGCCAGGACATGCTAACGGGACTGCAGGTTCAGGACAAGCAGTCAGTAATGTGTCCCAGCGTGCATCTCACCTTCACTCTGCCTCAGTAACGGATGTGTGCTTGGCATTCCACTCTCACTCTTAAACAAAAGTTCTTCTTCGTCCTCAGAGTTAGCGCACTGTACTGCACAGCTGGCATACTCAGAGCACAGAAACTGGACCAGTTAGTTTGTCTTGGCTCTTCGCCTTAGAGGGTGTACTTTTTCCAGAATGCTTTACAGTTGTTAGTATTTATGTAGTGTAGTCAAGTTTGTCAGACTGTTAGGACCTGAACCTTCTTCTGGTTAATGGTCAAAGTGATCCTAAAATTACCATACAAGCTTTTCAGACCAACCAAATGTACTCTTTTCCACAACTATGACATCTTTCCTGTGGACTACCAGTTCCTGCAGACTGTCATTTCCTGTAGACTATCATTTCCTGTAGACTGTCTCTTCCTGCGAAACCAAGAGGAGATGAGGACGACACTGGGTGTTCCCAAAGGTTTGCGGATTGTTGAAAAATGATTGTTTATCACTGGTTTTTTTTCCTGTGTGTGTCAGAAGGGGAGTGACATAACAGTCTTGGATAAATGAACCTTGAAATATGTGAGAAACAACAGTGATCCAAACCCATTGCCCTTTATAGCCAACAGGAGCTGGTCTCTCTCTCGCTGTCTCTCTCTCTCTCTCTCTCTGTGTTTGTCCTATACAAAAAAAGCTTCAAAGTTGTTCATTACAGAGTTCTGAAAACATAGAAAGTGTAGAGAGTACCTGCACATTGGAATAGTGTTGTAGACAAAATGAATGAGAGGAAATGTTTTATGTATCATAGCCATGTCATATATGTGCAAATATACAAGGATAGAGTATAGGGCCTGATATTCTTTAAAACTGTGAAAAGCAACAGTGAACATGAGGCTAATTAGCAGCTTTGATAAGGCTTTGTTTGTGTGGAAATGTCGTGGTCATCTCTAAGTGTAACCGAGCTACGGCCCATTCCAACATAAAAGCAATAAATGACATAATACTTGGTGTAAACAAAAAAAAAGACGTTTATTATTCATGCACACTCGCAGCTTACCAACAAATGGTAGCAAACAGGAAATGCAATGGCGGCATCTACACCGGAAAACATAACTACAATAATCACTTTTCTGCCGTTTAGGGTGGCCGACTAGACGGTTAGGAAGTTTTATTCGAATTCTACTGTTGCACACCCTCACCGAGCAATAATGTATTCTGGTCAAACACTTACGGTGTGGATGCGGCCATTGGTTGTCACGTGAAAGACCCGACTGCAATGTTGCTGGGATATTTGTAGTTTTAGGGGTATGATGTCATTCCTGCGGACTGTCTCACTTATGGGAAATATGGGGGGATTTTAAAGTTGTCTCAGAAATCACGGAACTAGGCATTTTAAAATATCAATGTGTACATTTCTAATTGAGTACTATTTGGTATGGGTTATTAATGTAAATTATTATAATTTTAAATGATTGTAAACGATTGTGTCTATATGTTTCTTTCTCTTTCTCTGTTTTTGTGTGTGTCCGAAGTTCATTTTTGTTCACTTAGAAATGGTTTCTCTCCCCAGCTTAAAAACCCCAGCGTCGTTCACACAGGGGGGTGACAAGAGAGGAGAGCTGAACTGAGACTTAAACTCAGCCTAGTAATTGGAAAAGTTTTGGAAATCTGTAAATAGTGGAGACTTTGTTTCTTTTTATATTGATTATTATTATTATTTTCAGTTTTGAGGGAAACGTGTTTTTTTTGTTGTTGTTGTTGTTTTGTTTTTGGATTGATGGCACTTGTTGCTGTCTGATTTGGGACACCCCTCACTTGAAGACTCACTGTGTGGGAAAAAAAAGAAAAAAAACCTACACCCTTTGGTATCGCTCAGCACCTGTCCTGCCTCTTATTCTGTGACGCAAGGTCATCCTTCACACTGAGCAAAGCAGACATGTCACCCCTACATTTTCACCCTCCTTCGTATGTTTGCCACAGTGTTTTTACTCAGAGAAGGAAAAAACAGAAAGACATTACATTCTCCTTGTATTCATTTCTCAAGATCATCCCATGATGCATTCTCTCTCTCTCTCTCTCTCCTCCTGTCCCCCTTTCTCTCACTGTCATGCAGCTTCTGGTCTGTTTTTCTGTCTTCACACTACTGCTACTACCATTACTGTTTCATACACCTGATATTGTTTGATATGGCTGATACTGTAGTGATATCGTTTGATATGGCTGATACTGTAGTGATATTGTTTGATACAGCTGATTTTGTAGTGATATTGTTTGATATTGCTGACATTGTAGTGATATCGTTTGACACGGCTGATACTGTAGTGATATCGTTTGATACAGTTGATACTGTAGTGATATCATTTGATACGGCTGACATTGTAGTGATATCGTTTGATATGGCTGATATTCTAGTGTTATCGTTTGATATGGCTGATACTGTAGTGATATCGTTTGATATGGCTGATACTGTAGTGATATCGTTTGATACGGCTGATATTCTAGTGATATCGTTTGATACGGTTGATACTGTAGTGATATCGTTTGATATGGCTGATACTGTAGTGATATCGTTTGATATGGCTGATACTGTAGTGATATCGTTTGATATGGCTGATACTGTAGTGATATTGTTTGATATGGCTGATACTGTAGTGATATCGTTTGATATGGCTGACATTGTAGTGATATCGTTTGACACGGCTGACATTGTAGTGATATCGTTTGATACGGCTGATACTGTAGTGATATCGTTTGATATGGCTGATACTGTAGTGATATCGTTTGATACGGCTGATACTGTAGTGATATCGTTTGATACGGCTGATATTGTAGTGATATCGTTTGATATGGCTGACATTGTAGTGATATCGTTTGACACGGCTGACATTGTAGTGATATCGTTTGATACGGCTGATACTGTAGTGATATCGTTTGATATGGCTGATACTGTAGTGATATCGTTTGATATGGCTGATACTGTAGTGATATCGTTTGATACGGCTGATACTGTAGTGATATCGTTTGACACGGCTGACATTGTAGTGATATCGTTTGATACGGCTGATACTGTAGTGATGTTGTTTGATACGGCTGATACTGTAGTGATGTTGTTTGATACGGCTGATACTGTAGTGATATCGTTTGATACGGCTGATACTGTAGTGATATCGTTTGATACGGCTGACATTGTAGTGATATCGTTTGATACGGCTGATACTGTAGTGATGTTGTTTGATACGGCTGATACTGTAGTGATGTTGTTTGATACGGCTGATACTGACTGTAGTGATATCGTTTGATACGGCTGATACTGTAGTGATATCGTTTGATACGGCTGATACTGTAGTGATATCGTTTGATACGGCTGATACTGTAGTGATGTTGTTTGATATGGCTGATGTTGTAGTGATAAGAGCACTAGCTGACATAAGAGACTGACTGGCATCTGTCTCGTAGTGAAATCTTTGACAGCACTGTGAAGTGTTCTTTATGAAACCTATCCTTCAGTGGCACTTACACGTTGTTAATGGCAGGGATATCTTGGAAAATTTCCCTTTTCTTATCAGGATTTGGAAGAAGCCAAAGTGAAGAAAGTTTTTTGTTTTTGTTTGGGGGACAGAGGAAAGGAACTCTTCCCCTTAACCAGAGCCTCATTATACTGTCTAACCTGTTACAGGACTGACGAAGAAAAAGACCATATACGAAACTCTGGTCTGGTCAGGTGGACAACACTTTGGCCTATCTGACTAATCCACACCACTGCTTTGTCCAATCAGATATTTCTAATGTTTGACCAGCTGCCGCTCAGGAAGCGCTGGTCCCTGTGCATCCTGTGTAGTCCTCAGAAGTGGCATGTCATCGGACGCATTTATTCCATCCGTGTACTGCAATCACTGATTAGCGTATTTATTCACAGTTTTTGTCGAGGCAGCTACCTTGCAGTCTCTTCTCTCTGGGCCCTGTGGTGCTTCTCTCATAGTTTCACTGCTGTCCAGACCTAGTTACTGTCCAGACTGAGCTGTGGGACTTGTTTTGAGCACTATGCATTTGCGGTTTGAAGTGGACAACCAGTGCTTAAAGACTGTGTTTAAGTGGACTGTCAAAAACTGCCCAATGTCCGCTCAAGCCTCCTTTCCAAGTGTATCGGATCAAAATGTTCCAGGCAGAAACCAAAACACTGGTTCTGTTTGGACTTTCTCTCCCTCCCTCTCATTCCTCATCTCCTCTACTTACTTGTTCAATCTTTTCTCCAGAAATCCCTTTTAACCCATTTCTCTCTCTCTCTCTCTCTCTCTCTCTCTCTCTCTCTCTCTCTCTCTCTCTCTTGCTCTCTGATGAAGTTACTGGGGAGCAGGGCTGTTTTAGGACAGATTCTTTGGTGCGGTACATCCACACTGTCTCTGGGATAATTAATGTGTAAATACATACATGCATGTATGCAAATTCAATCCAGCTGGTTCAGGGACCAAATTGCGGTTCAGCATCTGAAGTGATAGTTACATGTCGAATGATGGTTCTGGGGGTATGGAGTAAGCTTGTTAGATAAACTGTAACTGAATCTCCTGAACTGACTGTCTTATTGCAATACTCAGTAGTCAGCTGAATGAAAACTCAGCTCTGTTCTTCTGAGCTGTGTAAGGTAAGGAGGCGTGTCCTAATACAAGCCATATGTACAGCCTGTATACGATACCAGATGTCCACACCCTGGGCTGCACATGCTGAGATCCACGTGTTGGCAAACCCAGGGTGACTGAGCAGAGTTCAGTTTGGGTGTGCATAGTTGAAGATGTAAAAAAAAAAAAAAAAGAAAAGAAAGAAAAAAAAAAAGGATCTGAGTGGTGGAGAATTTCACCCCGGATTCATTCACTCCATTCAAACCTACTTTGTTACAGTCTCCTCCATCCAATCAAGTTCCATACTCCAGCCTTTAACTGCCGTTTGTGATAGAGTAATGTGTTGTAATGTGTAGCAGAGAGCCTCTGGTAGACACAGACATTTTCTTCATCTTTCATTTGCTTGAATGATATTACTTTTTATTACTGTTGTCTTCCTCTCTGTGTTACAGGCTCGTTTTCAGGCTGTCAACACACAAGGCAGGGCTGACTCAGGAAACCATGGCTGTAGCTGGATGTCCAGACTACTTCCTCCATCGCCCAAACTATCAGGTAAATTATCTATGGTTTCAGAGCGCAAGTTTTGATAGAGCTTGTTGCAAACTGAGGAAGACCACACTTTTTCTCATTACCTGTTGTGAAGAACAGATGGATGTGGGCTTTATTCAGCTTCTCAATGTAGAATAATGGTGAGTCAATAGAAAAGAAACAGATACATAAATAAATGAATGAATGACTATTTTGTTTCCATTGGCAACTACGCATCTGAGTGAGCTAGCATGACAGTGGAGTACCTCAAGGTTCAATTCTGGGACCTCTCTTATTTAGCCTCTGTATGCTCCCACTAGGCTGAATTATGCAAAAGAACAAAATTGCTTACCACAACAACACGACAACACTAAATTATACATAGGTCTCTCACTAAGTGACGATGCTCCTGTTGATTCACTGCGTCTGTGCATTGACCAAATTAGTGACTGGATGTGCCAAAATTTCCTCCAACTAAATAAAGACAAAACAGAGATAATTGTCTTTGGTGCCAAAGAAGGAAGGCTGAATGTTGGTGCACATTTCGATTCCCTTTCTTTGAAGCCTAAAAACCAAGTCAGCAAGAATTAGAGGATACATGTCCAAACAAGATATAGAAAAACTAATTCACACTTTAATTTCCGGTAGGTTGGACTACTGTAATGGTCTTTTCTCAGGCTTTCCCAAAAAAGCACTTAGGCAGCTATACTCATACAGAATGCTGGGGCTAGAGATCTAACCCAGACCAAGACGGCTGAACATATTCCGCCAGTTCTCAGGTCTCTGCACTGCCTACCAGTGTCTCAAAGAACTGACTTCAAAATACTGTTATTTGTCTATAAAGCACTTAATGGGTTAGAGCCAAAGTACATCTCTTACCTGCTTCCACACTATGAACCCTCTGGACCGATACAGGTCATCAGGGACCAGTCTGCTAACTGTTCCTAGGATTAAAACAAAACAAGAAGAAGCTGCATTCACTTGTTGTGCTACACATAGCTGAGATAAACCTCCGGAAGATCTTAGATGCACCCCAACCCTGGCCATTTTTAAAAACATGCTAAAGACTTTTATCTTCACCTCTGCTTTTAATTGCTGCTAATTGCTCCTTTTTTATTGCTGCTTTTAGTTGCACTCTGACTCTTAAATGCACTGCGACTTTTTTGTGGATTTTACTGTTTTTAATCTTTTTTTGTTTTCTGTACTGTTTACTTAATCTTTTTATTTTTCCATGCTGTTCTTTTTTATCTATTTTTATGTAAGGCACTTTGAAGTGCCTTTGCATGTGAAATGTGCTATACAAATAAAATTGCTTTGCTTTGCCTTGCCTTGCCTTGCCTGTATGGCATAGTTAGCCCTGCTAGCAAAACATTTCAGCAGGAATGTTTTTAGATGTTCCAGGAATGTCTTGTTCAAACAGTGAAGCAAATGGTTTTCCCATAATGTCCTTAGAAAGTATTTCAAATGTTTCATAGAGTGTTGTACAGTAATGTCAGACCCTCAGAGCCCAGGGCCGATGGGGCGAGGCAGGCTTCGCGGTGTGAAGGTCAAGATGCACTTGCCCATTCAGATGAGTAAAAATCATAGTAAAGTCGTTAGGAGGGCATTCACAGACCCAACTTTGGTGACAGTCTGTGAGTGTGTGCACTGGGCTGTGGGATTTTTGGAGTTCTTTTCACGGTGTTGGAACTGACTCTCTGGCTCATGTGGAGGAGGGTGTTGGTCCATTTCCTCTGAAACCATTTTGTTATGTTCATGGTAAAGTGATGCCAGAGTTTTCACATTTGTGGAACATACGCAGTGTTCTTGGTACAACTGCACAATCCAAATATAACCCAACCTATGTCTTAAATGAGCCAAGTCTACCAGAAAACTAGACTAATAATTATTTTTCATTGTAGTCAGTGTAGACTTAGATTGAATGGACACTTCAAAACCGTCATCAGGCATTACATGAGAGCGCCACGTATCCTCAGTCTGTCTGAATCGCCTTCGTATTAGCCATGACCTTGAAACCTTTTACGAATCACCAGTTTGTACCATGACCCATTCACTAATCACCAGTTTGTACCATGACTCGTTCACTAATTACCAGTTTGCACCGTGACCCGTTCGCTATTTATCAGTTTGT